>NW_007259689.1:398233-449717 GCF_000164805.1 Carlito syrichta | reverse complement strand
ACTCCAACTCAAAAAAAAAAAAAAAAAAGTAATGAGGAAGGATAACTATCTTTGTGAAGTTAAGTCATCTTATATAAAAGAATGGGATATCTGTTTAATTTTATACATCAACTACTATAACCTTTAGTGAAGTTTTAATGTTTTCTTTATAAAGTTATTGTGTGTTCTTCATTAAATTACTTGCTGGATACTTCATAGTTGTTTCTTTTCTTTTTGCTTATTGTTATATCTTTTAGATGACTATTGCTGGGGTAAATTAGTGCTATTGATTTTTTAATCTGTTATAGCCAGTTTAATTTCTGAACTTTCCTACTGTTTTCTTGTTTCTAATTGCTTTAGATAACTCCATGGTTGTATTAGGAGATAATCATGTCATATGCAAAGAATGATTATTTTTCTCTTCCCTTAATTATTTTTCTTTTCTTTTACTATTGATAAGACTTTCAGTACTATAATTAATCAGTTATGGTGATATTTAGTGTTGTTTCATATTTTAAGGGTTATGTTTCTCCACTAAATATTGCTAAAAGATTTTCATATATAATGTTAATGTGATGTGAGGAAGTTCCCTTCTAGATTTTGTTAGAAGTTTTGAAAAAAATAAACAGAACTTGAACTTAAAGTTTCTTGCATTGCTTTAATAATCATATGATTTTTTTTCACTCTACTAATGAGATGAATGGCATTGATGGGTTTCATCATGTGTAACTATTTTTGCATTTTTTATATTAACCTCATTTTGGTATGCTGTATTTTTTTCTTTGTTAATGAACTGTTGAATTCAGTTGGCCAGCTGCATAACCTAGAAGAAATCAAATAGCCTTTCTATACCTAAATTCTTTATTAGTAAAAAGGAGATAATAGTCAAAGAATTGTTTTTGAATTATATATGTTAAGAACATAGATTAATTCCTGACACATAATAAAACCTATGTAATTGTTAATTAGTATTCGCTTTTATGCAATTTGTTTAAATGAACTGCTAGTCTTTTTTTTTCTTGTGTGCTACCTGATTTTGATAGCAAAGTTATTCTAGCCCCCTAAGTGAGCTAGGCATCTTTAGTCTTTTTCAAATCAAACACATTTAAGCAGAGTGCTTACAATCTTGGTCCTAGAGTTTTTGTTTCTTTTCCTTTAAAAAAAAATACAGCAGTAAATTTTACTGCATTAATGTCCCAGGGCTGCCATAACAAATCTGGGAGGCAAAAAACAGAAGAATTTCTTCCTTTATAGTTCTAGGGGATAGAAGCCAGAAATCAAGGTGTCAGCTGAGCCAGGTTCCCTCTGAAATCTGTCAAGAAGGGCCCTTTGCCTCTCTCCTGGTTTCTAGTGGTGGCTGACTGTCCTTGGCATTCTTTGGTTTTCAGTTGCATCACTCCAATTTTTTACTTCTGTCTTCACATAGCCATTTTTCACGTGTGCCTGTATCTCTGTGTATCCAGTCATCTTCTTACAGGGACAAGAATCATATTAAATTAGGGGCCCACCCTACTGACATTATTTTAATTTAATCACATCTGCAAAGACCCTGCGCTATTTCCAAATAAGGTCACGTTCTGAGATTCTGAGTGAATACAACTTTTGGGGGATACTATTCAACCCAGAACAATTGCCAGAAGATTTTAAACCCCTTTCTGTATCTCCTGAAGCAGCTGGGTTACAGAATTATAATGTCCATGACTTTTAGCCATTCTTCTAATAGATGTGTAGTGGTATCTCATTGCTGTTTTAATTTGCATTTCTATGATGATACATGATGTGAGGCATCTTTTCATATGTTTGTTTGGCACTTGTGTATGAAGGAAACCCCCAAATCTTGGAATTTATTTATAAAAATTGTATATTTATTTTTTATGTTTAAACTTCAGTCATCTTCAAAGTATTCTCTGCTTGATACAGTACAGTTATTGAGACACTTTTTCCACTGCTCAGTTTTTGCACTTGTTCATTTTGATGCCTTTTAATGTTTCTGCCATTTTGTATTTCACCTCTTCCACATCAGCAAAGCATTTCCTTTTGAGGACTTTTTTTTTCGTCTGGGAAAATAAAAGAAAGTTGTTCAGGGAGAGATCCAGTGACTAGGGAGGGTGGAACATGAGGGCCACACTATTTTTGGTCAAAAACTGCTGAACACTGTTTTTGGTCAAAAACACAGTGTGGACACGTGCACTTGTAAACCATCCATCATGAAATGAGTAAATGCATTGAAAGAATCTCCAGCCCCCCCGCCCCCAAAAAATCACTGAAGCCAAATTCGGCCTCTAACAACAATGCTAGCTGGTACACTGATGCTGATGGGTTCCTAGAACACTTAGTTATCAGGGGAAGACTGTACTGAAAGAGACCCACCATCCCAAGATAATTCCAGATTCTTTTGGGTCCACACTCATATATTATTTGCTGAGGTTTGGTTAAAGGTTTTGCCTATTTTTAAGTCAAGTTTTTTGTTGTTGAGTTTTAAACACTCTTTGTATATTTTGGATACATGTTTTACAAATATCTTCTTCCACTCTGTGATTTGTGTTTTTATTCCCTTGACAGTGTCTTTTGCAGAGGAGAAAATGTTAAGTTATATGAGATTCAGGTTTTTTTCATGGAGCATGCATTTGTGCCACATCTTAAAAGTCATTGCCAAACCCTAGGTCATCTAGATTTTCTCCTATGCTATCTTCTAGGAGTGTTGTAATTTATCATTTTAAATTTAAATCTGATTCATTTTGAGTTTTTTTGTGAAGAGTATGATGTCTATGTTTAGATTAAATTTTTTTGTAGATTTCCAGTTGTTCCAGTACCATTTGTTGAACAGATTAATTTTTATTCACCGTATTGCTTTACTTTGTTGTCAAAGATCAATTAGTTACATCAATATGAGTCTGTTTCTGGTTTTTCTATTCCACTGATTTATTTCTCTCTTCTTTTACTAATACTCCACTGTCCTGATTACTATAACTTTACAGTAAGTCTTGGTGTCATATAGTATCAGTTCCTCAAATTTGTTGTACTCCTTCAATGTCATGTAGACTTTGCTGAGTTTTTTGATTCTCCATATAAACTTTATTTATTTTTTTGAGTTGGAGTCTCACTCTGTTGCCCAGACTGGAGTGCAATGGCTGCTCCCGGCCACTGCAGCCTCGACCTGCTGGGCTCTGGCGATCCTTCCGCCTCAGCCTTCCAAGTAGCTGGAACTACAGACGCGCACTACCAGGCCCTGCTAATTTTTTGATTTATTGTAGAGATGAGGTCTCACCTGCCCAGGTGGGTCTTGAACCCACGGGCTCAGGCGATCCACTCACCTCAGCCTCCCAAAGGCGTGGGATTACAAGGCTGAGCCACCGAGCCCGGCTCATATAAACTTTAGAATCAGTTGTTGGTAGCCTTAAAGTAACTTGCTGGATTTTTTATTGGAATTGTATTGAATCTGAAGATCAAATATGAAATAACTGACATCTTGGTGGCATTGAGTCTTTCTATCCATGAACATGTAATATCTCTTCATTTATTTATTTCTTTTGTTTCTTTCACTAGAGTTTTGTTGTGCTGATTTTTGCTTCAGTATTGTAGTTGAAAAGTCAGATGCTAGGTGGAATCTTTTCTTTTATAGGTAAGCCATTTTTTTCTTTTTGTAAAATTTTATTGTTTTATCTTAATATATCTTATATATTCCAAATTTTATTTATTTGAGTTAAAGTCTCAACCTGTTGCCCAGACTGGAGTGCAATGGTATGATCATGGCTCACCATTGTATCATCTCTTTACTCATTTTTAGCCTTTAACTCTTGGGCTCAGGTGATGCTTCTTCCTCTGCCTCCCAAGTAGCAGGGACTACAGGTGCATGCTGCCACACCAAGCTAATTTATTTTTTAATTTTTTTGTAGAGATAGGACTCACTATGCTGCCTAGACTGGTCTCAAATTTCTGGGCATTCTAAAGTGCTGGGACTACAGTTGTGAGCTATCATCCTTGGCCCTTAATTTTAATTATAATGTACTTAGGTAAGAATTTTTTTATTTCATATTTAGTAATTGTCGTAGTCTATTCAGGTTCCTATAACAAAAATATCATTGGGTGGCTTAATAAACAATAGAAATTTATTTCTCACAGTTTTGGAGGCTGACAAATCCAAGATTAAGGCACTGGCAATTTTTGCTGTCTGGTGGGGGCTGCTTCCTAGTTTATAGACAACTATTTCTTGCTGTGTCCTCATACATCAAGGAAGAAGGGTCTTCCATGGAAGCTCCTTTATAAGGATGTTCATCTCATTTATGAGGGCTCCACCTTCATGACCCATTTACCTCCCAAAGACCCCATCTCTTCACATCATTGAATTGAAGATTAGGTTTCAACATATGAGTCTTTTGGAGGGAGGCACAAATATTCAGCCCACAGCAGTAATCTAAGAGTTCATGAGCTTTTAAAATCTAAGATTTTATTCTTTAATCCTGGCAATTTTATTTTTATGGTTTATTCATGTGTTTATATTTATGTATTTTTTCTACTTGTAAGAGCTTCTAATGGCAAAATGCAAGCTTTTTATCTCTTAATGATGCTTTCTGAGAAAACTCACACATTTTTCTGTATAACTTACTGGTGTATTCTTTAACTTATTTACTTTGGTGATAACTTATCTATTGTACTGTTTATTTTAGTTGTCACATTTTTCATACCTAATATTTCTGTTTGGTTCTTCATCATAATTTCTCATGACTACTCCATGTTACTAATATCCTCCCTTCTTTAGCTTATTTTGAATTCTTGACTCATCTTTCCAATAATCCTGCTTTAAGATATATTATTTGTTTCAGCTTATTTTTCTTTAGCAATGGTTATGTTTCAGGAATCTGTTTTCACTTGTTTGCTGGTTTTTCTGTTTTGACTCATGGACTCGTATTTCCTTGGGTCTAATAATGTGTTTAAAGAAGGGCTCACGATCATCTTGGCAAGTTTGAGGCGCTACAATATGATCTCCAATACCAACAACCTACAGCTAATATTCCATTTGTCACTCCACCAAGCAACTTAGAATTTTATCTTTAAATTCATAAAGAGAAGCAGCTTTGCTTCTCTACCATTTTAGGGGCTTAAAGGGGAAGGGATTCCAAAAGTCAGCTTCCTACTTAGGTCAGGCAGCTCATATATTTTCATTTACTTCTCACCTTAGTAAGGTGAATTGAACTGATGTTGCCAATTTTGACAATGAAAGGGCAGGATATCATGATCAGACTAGTGTGAGAGAGAGGCAAGAACCAGCCTAGAAGATCTTATCCTCCTCCTGATGGCTTTGGCTTTCATTGGCCGTAGGCTGTAATCTGTCACCTACCACTTAAACCTACTCCAGTTAAAGAAAGCTTTTGATCTTTCAGGGTTTTCATGAGTCTGTGTGTTTGTGTTTGTGCTAGTTCCTATAATCCATACTATCCTCTTCCTTCTGTATTCTTTTAGGACTGGTCAAGGGACCTAATAGCTCATGCCATTTTGGCATCTGTTCTGGAGCTAGGAAACCAAGCTTGTGCTTTCTAGTTTGTAATGTGCTGATTTGGCTTGGTAGTAATGTCATGCCCTGGAAGCATCTAGACTCAGAGAGAAAGTTTCCATATTTGGTACACTCCCAACACTGTGACCAAGGACACAGTCACAGCTGATTGATTGCTCCACCAAGCTTTGACCAGGGGATTTGTTATTAAATAGCTTCCAGTGAAATTTTTAAAGTAAAAGGATATTTTTCACACTGGCATTTGAGAAACTGTGCTACAGGAAGTGGTATATACTTGTCCTTTCACTTGGCAGGGAGCACAAAGTACTTTGGGTTGTTCATGGCTCCCTTAACACATTTCAGCAGAAGAAAAGCTGACATTTTAAATTAATTGCCAGTCTCAGGAGTAGAACTTCCTGAGTTCTTCAGATCAATTCAAATGTGTCCAGTAAGCTAGCATTAATTATGATATTAGTTATACAAGCAGGCTCTACAGTCATCAGTCATTAAGTAAATTGAAGCATTCTTCTGCAGTTCTTTATTCTACTAAACTTCATTTAGACCTGATGGATAGGTATAAAATACTGGTAATTGGGGCCTCTAGTAGTTATCAATGAAGCAAATATATTATTTCACAGGAGGGATTAGTCCTTTCGTTGGGGTGTGTATGGAAGTAAGCAAGTTGCGTAATATGTCTGTGTTTTACACTGGCCTAATGCCTACCAAGTACAAATATCATGGTTTTTCCTATTGTATCATCACCGTTTTTTAGGTGTCAAGGGCTCC
This sequence comes from Carlito syrichta, assembly GCF_000164805.1. Taxonomy (NCBI): domain Eukaryota; kingdom Metazoa; phylum Chordata; class Mammalia; order Primates; family Tarsiidae; genus Carlito; species Carlito syrichta. Next base: position 443,461 of record NW_007259689.1, on the reverse strand, counting down.
ACATCCTATTTTAGGAGTTGTGTGATTTTCCTTGATTATTGTAAAGGGGAATGTGTCTACCCAAGGCAGTTCAGATCAGGCTTAGTAGAGTCTCTGCTAGAGATGGACATCATGATGGATAATATGCAAGCCATTGCTAAATGACTATTCTCACCAGAGAACACCCTCAGCAGATACCAAGAACAGTTAATATGGCTCTTCAGTAAAGGTGACATGAAAGTCTTCTCCCAAATGTACTAGTTTAATAGCTCAACGAATGTTTATTGATCATCAGCTATGTGTTAGGCACTTTTCTAGACTTAAGAGATACTACAGAGAACATGATAAGGTTCTGCTGTCATTATTAACAAGGTGACAAAAAATGATCATAGTATGAAGTAGTAATAAGTTCTAAAACATAATAAAACAGGGTGAGGTGATGGAGAATGACTGCGAAGCTACTTTATAACTTGAGTGACTAAGGAAAGTCTTGTGAGGATGACATCTAAGCTGATACCAGAATAATAAGCAAAGATGTGTTGACAGAGTGTCTCAGGTGGCAGGAAGAGCAGGTCCAAAGTCATGTATTTTCTTTTCTTTTTTTTGAGTTGGAGTCTCACTCTGTCACCCACACTGGAGTGCAGTGGCCACTCCCGGCCATTGCAGCCTTGACCTGCTGGGCTCCGGCGATCCTTCCACCTCAGCCTTCCGAGTAGCTGGAATTACAGGCATGCACTACCATGCCTGGCTGATTTTTTTATTTTGTTGTAGAGATGCGGTCTCGCCAAGTTGCCTAGGCGGGTCTTGAACCCGCAAGCTCAGGCAATCCACTCACCTCAGCCTCCCAAAGTGCGGGATTACAGGCTGAGCCACTGAGCCTGGTCACGTATTTTTAAGAAGAAATATAGGATAAGTGTGACTATGTGCCCTCATGGGATAAAGAGTCTTTGTGCTTTAGGGAACCGTGGCCACCAGGAACCCTTGTCCTCTTTTCTCTTGTCTAGATTATATTTGGGGTGCTTGCGATCCTGGGATCCGAATGACCCCGATACTGTTCCTAGGGTCCACGTGTGATACTTTTCTGAATTCTTCCTCCTTAGGGTGGGCTTCCCTGTAAGAGTTTATACTCTGTGACCCTAACTTGCAGGGGTGTAATGGAATTGCATGTACAGGCTGGGCTATCCATAGGTGTGCAGAAGGTTCCTCACAGTGATGAAGGCATCTGTAAGTGAGATGAGAAAGTTCTTGGCTGTTTGTTGAGAACCAGAGCCTAACTGACTCTCTCTGGGTGCCATCACATTTCAGTCAGTGTGGAACTTGAAGGAGTCTGATAATTCTGAGTTTGCCCTTGGACTTCTAGGTAATTGTGAACAAATTTTATCACAGTAGGTGGATAGAATATAACTATATTTAACAGTTTGTTAGCTTGACCTATACATTTTGAATATTTAAACATGTGATATTTGCCTCCTCTTGCCCCAATGTTAGGGATGTGTCTGAGCATGACGAGATACACAACAGCAGTGTTGTTCAATAGAACTTCATACAGTCTCATTTTATACAACATGCATTTAATCATTATCACATTTCATACAACAGTTACAAAGTGACACATTTTGTACAACATTTTGTACAACATTAACACAGTTTTGATCACATCTCATACAACTGGTTCAGAGTGAAAGACACATCTTATTCAACATGCACCTGGTTATGAACACATGTCATACAACATCACTCAGCGATAAACACATTTCCTACAACATGCAACAGTGACAGACATATCTCAAAAAAAAAAGAACTGTGCAATCAAAGATATGTTTCCATATAGTCCAATACATAGCTTCTAGCCACATGTAGCTACTGAGTCTTTGAAATGAAGTTAGTGACATAAGTGGGACATGAACATTTATCACAATACTAGCGGGACACTTCCAGGGAAGAGAGGGGGAGGGGGACACATAACATCCCTAAAGGTACTTGATCCTAAACCGGGGTAGGTGAGGACCAGTGGGAGGCCCAAACTTGACCTGTAAGTAGACCACTTATGTACCTAAACCTGACTTGTACCCCACATTTAAAAAATAAAAAAAAAAGAAATATAACTAGTGATAGTGAGACTGAGGAAATGAACTCTTAATTTTATTTAATTTTAATTAAGTCAAATTTAAATAGTTGCAAGTGTCTAGTGGCTGCCATTTTGAGCAGTACAGAACTATGGACTTGTCTCTTTTCCCAAACAGCTTCCTCGGGCTAGAGACCCATTGGGTCTGCTTCAATAATGACTCTATCCCCCTCTACAGGGTACTCCTAGGGACGGTCAGGTTTCAGAACTCACTGGCTTCTACCAGGATTACACCCTGTTATTTTATCTTGTTGTCCTCTCTCAATCCAGAAGAACTCTTTCAGTCTTCCCAGGGCTTGGTTATTCTGAAGTCCTATTTCCTGCATTGTTAAGACATAAATGATCCATCACTTCCTCTTTCCCCTAGGATCTTTCCTTTAGAAGCTCAAGAACCTGTTTTTTTGTTTGTTCTCAACAAAATAAAACTCTTACAAATCAATGACTTTGGCTTTCAAAGTGATTACTTCTGATGAGAACTTTAAGAGTCTATTATTTTAACTTAAAGAAAAAACACCTTGAAAATTGTTTGATTTTTTTTTCTCTTTGTTTTTTTTGTTACAAAAATTCTAACTCCTCAAGGCTGTAGGAATTCTTCTTGGTCACTACAAAGGTTCACATAAAATGTGTTTTCTGCAAAATATAAAATGTACTATTTCATGATGTTATTTCAAAGGGAAAGCAATAAAACTATTGCTGTGTAGTTGTATAAGCTATAATGCTACTACTTTAAAGAGGCCTGCCAGTGTGGTAAGAGAGTGAAGTGGAGGCAACTTAGAACACAGAAAGAAGAAGATGTGGAGGAGGTCAGATACAGCCCAAGTGAACCTTTGCTGTCAGTGGGTATACAACTACACACTCCTTCCCCATACTGGAGCAGAGGAAAGCTGGTTTATGAGCTCATTGGCAGTGACAAGAGACCTAGAGAAAACTGTGAGGGAAATAAGTGAAGACTGTTTTCATCTCTCCATTCTCTGGTTTGAATTGCTCAGATTATATGAGCCACATTCCCAGAATTTTTACAATTCTTCTCATTCCCCTGATCCTTGACCTCAGAACACTTATAGTCTCTTTGGGGATATAGACACTAAATAGCAAATATGTATACAAAAATATAATTTGTTTTTTCTTTTTGACATACTGATTTTATTTTATTAATTAAAAATTTGTATTTATTCTTCTTTTTTAAGATGTGGGGTACAATTCAGGATTAGGTACACAAGTGATCATTAATTGTCCTAAGAGCCATAAATTAAAAGAAGAAGTCCTATCAGAGAGAATCATGGAGATTTAGAGGAGAGGCTGACCGTAACATGATATTTATATAGTGTATGAAAGTTGAATAGGGCTTGAACAAGCAATAGGAGGAAGAAAATTCTAGGGAAAGATCCTGTGGAAGCAGAGGGGCTAGTGTGTTCATGAAGAGAAAAAAATAACAATTTGCTTCAGGTAGACTGAGTGATGACAGAGACAAGGCTGGAGATGAGGACACAGGCCCAGCATTGATTAGAAGTGGGCTATTATTCTAGGGGCAGTGGGGAAATGCAGTGGGGAAACCATTGAAGCGTGTTTTGCTGGTGGCAGCGTTCTAACAGGATTACACTTACATTTTACAAAGATTACTCAAGAGTGAAGGAGGTGAGAGACCAGTTAAGAGGCCCTGAGAAGAGAAAGCCAAGGAAAGTCATGAGTTAGACCGAGGTATTGGCAACGGAGACTGAAAAAACAAGACAAATTCATAGCATATATAAGAGTAGAGTTTGTCAGCCTTGGCCCTGTTGATATTTTGGATCAGATAATTCTTTGTTGTGGGGGCTGTCTTGTTCATTCTAGAATGTGTAACAATCACCTTGGCCTCTTCCTTTGCCAGTAACATTCCCCGCCCTATCCCCAATGTCCTGCATCAAGTTGTGAAAATCAAAAATATCTCCAGACATTGCCATATATTCCTTGGATAGCAAAATTGGGCCTAATTGAAAATTGGGCCCACTGTGTTAGAAGGACAATTTAGTTATGAACAGAGGACTAAATATGAGAGATAAGGGAAGGGGAGGTGTCATGAATGTCATTCATTGATCAAGCGAATAGATGAGCATGTAATTTATGGAAACACAATGACTTAAGGAGACTATTTGGGTATGTATAGAAACAGCAAGGGTTCAGTGTAGACAAGGTCCATCTAGAAGCCTGGAGGACTTCAAGGGGATATATCAAGGAGACTGCTGCGTATATGCACCAAGAGATCTTGGTTTGGATGTGATTTATTTGTTTGTTTGTTCACTGATTAAAGAGAATGCAAATAAGAACAGAACAGATTTGGGAACCAAGCATAGAAAAAAAATCGAATATTTCCCAAACCAGAAGAATATATCATTGCAAGGGAAAAAACCCCAGCATGCTTCAAGAAGGGGATGGTAAACTCAGTTGAATATGACTCAAAGTTCAAGTTATACGAGGATTGAAAAGTATTCATTGGAGTTGGCAAAAGGAAGTAACTGTGAAACTTAGCTGGTGGCAAGAGAAGTTGAGTGGAGCAGTAAGGTCTGAAACTATAAAAACATGGGTTGGAATACAAAAGGGAGTCGGAAGACCATGTGTGTAGACAATGCTTTCATATATATATTTATATACTTTATTTTATTTTAAAGATGTAAAGTACAAGTCAGGATTAGGTACATAAGCAGTGTAAATTCAAGTGAAGTTTGGGTCTCCAACTGGTCCTTACTTCTTGTGTTTTTTTTTAATTTTAAATTTTGAAGATGTGGGGTACAATTCAGGGTGAGGTATACAAATATTCATTATGCAGTTACCCTTGTTGATGAGGTGTGCCCCCCTTCCCTGGCAGTTTTCCTCAACTTCCAATCCCATCCCTCCTCCCCTGGCATTTCCCCACTACTACTAATCCCTTTCTTATAGTATTATGATAATTATTCAATGTCCGCTTATGAGTGAGAACATATGAGAACTCTGTTCTGTGTTTCTGTGATAGATCATTGAGTATGATTGACTCTAAATCCATCCAAGTTGCTGCAAAGTCCATATGTTTGTCCTTCTTTATGACTGCATAATATTCCATTGTGTATATGTACCACACTTTTTTGTCCAGCCCAGCTTTGATGGGCAGCATGATTGGTTCCATGCTTTTGCTATTGTGAATAGAGCTGCAATAAACATGCGTGTGCCGGTATCTTTTTTTGTAGAATGACTTGAGTTCCACCGGGCATATTCCCAATAAAGGGCTGCTGGGTCATATGGAAGGTCAATTTCTAGTTCTTTCAGAAATCACCACACTGTCTTCCAAAGAGGTTGTACTAGTTTGCATTCCCACCATCAGTGTAGAAGTGTTCCTTTTTCTCCGCATCCTCGCCAATATCTGTTGTTGTTTGTTTTTTTAATGATGGCCATTTTACTGGGATTAGGTGGTATCTCAATGTAGTTTTGGTTTGCATTCCTCTGATGATTAGTGAGGTTGAGCACTTTTTCATGTGTCTGCTAGCTGCTCATATACTTTGCCAAAATCCTTTATTAGTGCAAGAAGACTTCACAGATTCTGTTGAATTTTCAAGGTATAGGATCACATCGTCAGCAAAGAGGGATAACTTGACTTCTTTTTTCTATTTGGATACCTCTGACTTCCTTCTCGTGTCTATTTGTTCTAGCTAGGACTTCCAACATATTGCTGAACAAGTGGAATGTGAGTTGGCAGCCTTATCTTGTTCCAATTTCAGGGAAAATGTTTCCAGTTTCTGTCCATTTAGAATATGCTAGCTGTGGGTCTATTGTAGATGGCACTTACTATTTAGAGGTATGTTCCTTTTATACCTAGGTGTTTGAGGGTTTTAATCAAGAAGGGATGCTGGTTTTTTTCAAAAGCTTTTTCTGCATCTACTGATATAATCATGTGGCTTTTTTGGCTAATCGTGGTTGTTTGTGTTTCCATATCAATTTCTGTATTGTCATTTCCAGGTCTGAGAAGAATGATATTGGTAACTTAATGGGTATTGCGTTAAATCTGTAGATTGCCTTGAGTAGGATGGACATTTAACAATGTTGATTCTTCCTATCCATGAGCATGGAATATTTTTCCATTTGTTTGTGTCTTGGATTTCTTTGAGCAGAGTTTTGCAGTTCTCATTGTAAAAGTCTTTTACTTCTCTGGTTAAGAAGATGCTGAGGCATTTCATTTTGTGTGTGTGTGGCTATTGTGAAAGGGATTGTGTTTTTAATTTGGGTCTCTGCCTGCTTTTGTTGGTGTATAGGAATGCAACTGTCTTTTGCACATTTATTTTGTACCCTGAGACTTTGCCAAAGTCCTTTAACAGTGCAAGCAGGTTTTTGACAGATTCTCTAGGATTTTCTAGGTAAAGGATTATATCATCAGCAAAGAGGGATAACTTGACTTCTTCTTTTCCTATTTGGATACCCCTGATTTCCTTCTCTTGTCTAATTGCCCTAGGTAGGATTTCCAACACAATGTTAAACAAGAGAGGTGAGAGTGGGAGCCTTGTCTTGTTCCAGTTTTTAGGGGAAATATTTCCAGTTTCTGTCCTTTTAGCAATATGTTAGCTGTGGGTTTATCATAGATGGCACTTACTATTTTGAGGTATGTTCCTTGTATACCTAGGTGTTTTGGGATTTTTATCAAAAAGGGATGCTGGGTTTTATCAAAAGCTTTTTCTGCATCTAATGATATAATCATGTGGTTCTTATTTTTACATCTATTGATGTACTTAATTACATTTATGGTTTTGAAATATTGAACCAGCCCTGCATCCTGGGGATGAAGCCTACTTGATCATGGTGGATGATTTTTTAGATGTGTTTTGGATCCAATTTGCTAGAATCTTGTTGAGGATTTTTGCATCTATGTTCTTAGGGGATATTGGCCTGTAGTTCTTTTTCGTTGGTTCTTTAGCGAGTTTGGTTATCAGTGTAATGTTAGCTTTGTAAAATGATTTGGGGAGAAACAAAGCAGAAGGTATCAAACTTCTAGACTTCAAACTTTACTATAAGGCTACAGTAATCAAAATAGCCTGGTACAGAACAGGCATATAGACCAATGGAACAGGATAGAGATTCCAGAAGCAAAGCCTCAATTTCTCAACCAACTCATCTTTGACAAAGCCTTTAACTTCAACCCCTGGGGAGAGGAGAACCTATTCAGTAAATAGTGCTGGGAAAACTGGCTGATCACATGCAGAAGATTGAAATAGGGACCCTACCTATCACCATACACAAAAATTAACTCTAAATGGATCAAAGACCTAAACATAAGACCTCAAACTATAAGAATCTTAGAAAGTACAGGAGACACCCTTATGGAAATTGGAACTGGCAGCCAATTCCTATTCAGAACCTTAAATGCCCATGCCTTAAGAAATAAAATAGACAAGTGGGACCTCATCAAACTAACGAGCTTCTGCAAAGCAAAAGAAACCATCAAGAGAGCAGGGAGACAACCCACAGAATGGGAAAAAATATTTGCCAACTGTATATCTGACAAAGGCCTAATATCTTGGATCTACAAGGGCCTCAAATGCACTGAAAGGAAAAAAACAAACAGCCCCATTAAAAAGTGGGCACAAGACATGAATAGACACTTCTTAAAAGAAGATATACGGGCAGCCAACAGACACATGGAAAAGTGCTCAGCATCACTCATTATCTGAGAAATACAAATAAAAACCACATTGAGATACCACCTAACCCCTGTAAGAATGGCCATCATTAATAAAACAAACAATAACAGAGGAATGCTTCTACACACCTGGTGGGAATGCAAACTAGTGCAACCTCTGTGGAAGACAGTGTGACGATTTCTGAAAGAACTAGAAATTGACCTTCCATATGACCCAGCAATTCCCCTATTGGGAATATACCTAGAGGAACTCAAATCATTCTATAAAAAAGATACCTGCACATGCATGTTTGTTGCAGTCTATTCACAATAGCAAAAACATGGAACCAACCATGCTGCTCATTGAAGTTGGGCTGGATCAAAAAATGTGGTACATATACACAATGGACTATTATGCAGCCATAAAGAAGGAGAAACATATGGATTTTGCAGCAGCTTGAATGTATTTAGAGTCGATCATACTCAGTGATCTATCACAGAAACACAGAACAGAGTTCTCATATGTTCTCACTCATAAGCAGACCTTGAATAATTATCATAATATTATAAAAAAGGGATTGGCAGTAGTGGGAAACTGTCAGGGGATGGAGGGTGGGATTGGCATTTGACAGAAACTGCTAGGGTAGGGAGGGGCACACCTCATCAACAAGGGTACCCGCATAATCAACGTTTCTATATCTAACCCTGAACTGTACCCTACATCTTTATACTAAAAATAAATTTTAAAAAATCACATAGTTCTTGTTTCTCTGCATCTGTTGATGTATTCAATTACATTTATGGTCTTATATATGTTGAACCAGTTCTGAATTCTTGGGATGAAGCCTAGTTGGTCATGGTAGATGATTTTTTGAGATGTGCTGTTGAATGTTATTTGCTCCAATCTTGTTGAGGATTTTTGTATCTATGTTCATAAGGGATATTGGCCTGTAGTTCTTTTTTTATGTTGGATCTTTACCCAGTTTGGTTATCAGTGTGATAAACAAAGTTAGCTTTGTAAAAGGATTTGGGGAGAATTTCAAATTTCTCCATTGCCTATAACACTTTAGGACTTGGTATCTGCTCCTCCAAGTACGTTTTGCAGAAATCTGCTGGGAAGCCATCCAGTCCAGGGCTTTTTTTTTTGTAGGTAGCTTTCTTATGTCAGAGTCAATTTCCTGGGTTGTTATTGGTCTATTTAGTGTCTCTATGTTTTCTTGTTTCAACCTTGGGAAGTTGTGTGATGTCAGAAAGTCCTCCATTTCATTTAAGTTGTCAAATTTGTTTCCATACAGGGTGCATTATAATCTCTGAAAATCTGTATTGCTTCAGGGTCAGTTGTGATTTGTCCTTTTTATTTCTGACTGTGTTTATTTGGTCTTTTTCTCTCTTTTTCTTGGTCATTCTGGCTAGGGGGTCTGTTCATCTTGTTAATTCTTTCAAAGAACCAACTTTTTGTTTTGTTGATGTTTTCTATGATATTTTTGTCTTCTGTGTCTCAATATATGGGCTCTTACTTTGGTGATCTGGATTATTCTGCTAAAGTTTGGGTTTTGGTGGTCTTGTCTTTCCAGATTTCTTTGCTAATTTGTTAGGTTGCTAACTTGTGATCTTTCCATTTTCTTGATGTATCAGTAGAGATATAAATTTCTCTTTTAGAACTGATTTCATGGCATCCCAGAGGTTTTGGTAAGATGTTTCATTTTCATTTGTTTCCAGGAATCTTTTAATTTCTGCTTTGATTTCAGTGTTGACTCAGTAGTTCTTCAGCACCATGTTATTTAGTTTCCATGTCTTTGTGAGCTTTTGGGAAATTTTATTGGTGAGAAATTTATTTTTATTCCACTGTGGTCTGAGAAGGTGGATGGTAATATTTTAACCTTATGGTATTTGTTAATATTTGATTTATTGCTGATAATGTGATCAATCTTGGAGTATGTTCCAGGTGGTGGTGAGTAGAATGTATATTCTATGGTTCTTGGGTAGACTATTCTGTAACTATATATATTAAGTCCTTTCAGTTGAATGTCAAGTTAAGATTCCAGATCTCCTTATTGATTTTTTGTCTCTATGATCTATCTAGGGCTGTTAGTGGGGTATTCAAGTCCAGCTATAATAGTGTTAAAATCAATATCTTTTTTCAGTTTACTTAGTAGTTGCTTTATAAATGCTGGTGTTCCTGTGTTAGATGCACATATGTTTAGGATGGATATTTCTTATTTATGGATTGAAGCTTTTATTATTATGTATTGTCCTTTTTTATCTTTTTGAATTTTTGATAGCTTAAAGGTTGTTTTGTCTGATATTAAGATTGTGACTGCTGTCTTCTCTTGAGATCCATTTGTCTGGAAACTCATCTTTCATCCTCTAATTTGAGTCTGTGTGCATCCCTTGTGGTGAGATGAGTTTCCTGGATGCAGCAAATAAGTTGGTCATAGTTTTGTGTCCAGTTTGCATTCTGTTCTTTTCAGTGATGCATTTAGTCCATTTGTATTCAGGCTGGTTATTGAAACATGACTACTTATCCCCATCATGAGGTTGTTATCTGTTCTTTGTTTGTTTGCTTGTTTTATTTTAGCTTTGGGATTGATGCATGTGTATATTTTCAAGCTTACTGTTTTGATGTATCCTCTGATTCTGTGCACTGTTTTTCTCTTGAGAAATGTGCAGTCATTCTTCTTTTTCTTTCTTCTGTGCTTAATACCTTTTAAAGCATCTCCTGTAGAGCTTGTCTAGAAGCTGCATAATCTCTTAGGGATTGGATACCTGGGAAGGACTTTATTTCTCCATAACCGATGAAGCTGAGCTTGGTTAGGTAAGAAATTCTTGGTTGAAATTGTTTATCTTTGAGGACTTTGAATATTGGACTCCAGCCCCTTCTTGCTTGTAGTGTTTCTGCCATTGTTTACTGCTATTCTGATTGGTTTTTCTCAGTAGGTCATCTGACTTTTCTCTCTTGCTGCCTTTAATATTTTTTATTTTGTGCCCACCTTGTGTAGGTAAATTACTGTGTCTAGGGGTTGGACTTCTCATTTGGTGTCCTGTGGGGATTCTCTGTATCTCTTGTATTTGGCTCGTCATATCTCTGGTGAGATGGGGAAAGTTTTCTGGAATAACCTCCTGGAATACTTGTTCCAAGGTGTTCTCCATTTTCCTTTCTTCTTCTGAGATATCAATCAGGCCTCTTAATATAATCGCTCATCTCTTGTAGGCTTTTTTCTTTCTTTCTGAGTGTTCTTTCTATGTTTGTTACAGATGGGGTTACTTCCATGCTCTGGTCTTCAAGTTCTGAGATTCTTTGTTCTGCTAGATTAATTCTGCTTTCCATGCTTGTCATCTTGTTATTTATTTCCTGGATAAAATTTTTTTATGACCAAAATCTCTGTTACAGGTTCTTTCAGTGTCACATCTTGTCTTTCTTGAGTCTTATGCACTCTTTCCATCCATTCCCTAATCCCTGTTGTATTCTGGGGCCATTGGTGACTTCCACTGTTTGGGCTCTGAAATCTGAGTTTTCAAGCATTTTCTCTTTTTTTACACTGGAAATTACCTGTGGTCTTCTGTTGGTTTTTCCTCATTTGTGACAGAGCTCTCTTTTCTCTTTAGTTCCGTTATTCTGTGGCAGTGGAAGAGGCTTTCACTTCTGATGTTTGCTCAGTCCTCTATTCTTCCCTGATTCAGGCTCTGGATTTGTTCTATTTTGAAACAGGACTGTGGGTGAGAAGCTTTGCTGTTTCTTATAGTTTTGAAAGTTGAATAAGGTAGAGGATGGGAAGCTAGGATTCAGAAACTACTTGCAAATCACAATGTTCACTGATTGACAAGGGAAGGGAGAGGGAGAAGTGGGGGTGGGTGAGACTGCAGTCCTCCTCTCCCACTCTTGTATGATCAGGGGATTCTCTGAGACCCACTCCCCATCACTTCTTTATATGATCTTGCAATGGGTATGTGTTTGTACCTCCTGGTTCCAGGATACAGTAATAGCGATGAGGAGGAAAGAGAAAAATAGAATGGAATAAGATGGACAAAAATTTAAAAATAGATAAATAAAAAATGAACATAAAAAACTCAGAACAATGAAAGCAGAAACCAAAGTAAAAAACAATTGAACACACACACATACACACACACACACACACACACACACACACATCTCAAAACAAATTGGAATAATGACAAAGCAAAACAAAACAAACAACAACAACAACAACAGTAACAATAATAACAAAAAACCAGAAAAACCAAACACACACACACATGTCCAGCACAAAATGAACTGAGAAGAGAAAGAGAAATAATGGAAAAAAAGAAAATAATAGGAATTCCGATTGAACTCTCAAACATGTATTCAAACACACAATAAACTAAAAAGAAGAAAGGAATAAAAAAGCAAAAACAAACCAGCAGAAAAACCTGAAAGATGAACACTCAATCATTCACATACCACATAAACAGAAAACGAAGAAACAAAAGAAGAAAGAGACAAAAAAAAAAGGGTGGAGATGCAGTTCAAACCTACACATAGACATTAATGCACAAAGGAAAAATATTTTAAAAATTAGAAAACCAACAAACAAGTAAAAAATTAAAAAAAAAATTGTTTTTAAACTGCCCTCTTGTGGCAGGTTCCATAATTGTTCCTCTCAGCTGCCCCAGAGCTTGGTCTTATTTATTTTCTCACCAGCATCTGAACCAAGGAAGGCGGAGGGGGCAGTGGGGCGTGGGTAGGATTGCTGTCCTCCCATCCCACTCTTGTATGGTCAGGGGGATCTCCTCCAGTGGGGAGGTACGGGATTGTATCTTCCTCAGGTACTGGCAGGGGGTACTGCACCAGGCCTATCTTGGAGTGGAGTCCTTCTATTATGGCTGATGTCCAGGCTCCACCTGGGTTCATCCCTCTCAGCCATGCCCCAGCTATGTGGGTCTTATATTCAGAGGATTGCTGGGGAGGAGGGAGTTGGGTCAGCCCTGGACTCACCACTGATCTCTCTGGAGGTCTTCCTCATCCTTTTCTGGTTACACCTTTTGTCCTGCAGCTGAATCAGGGTAGGGGATGGGGCGCCTGAGACTCAGCACTTGTTCTGTTCCTCCAGAGTCTATGCTTTCAGGATATTCCCTCTGGGTCACAATCAACCCCTGAGCAATTGATCCTACAGTCAGAGATTGGGTCTGTTGCTGCGTGATGAGCAAGTTGGAGCACTTTCCTGCCCCTTTTTCAAGATGGTGGCAGGGTGCCTCTTTTGCCTTCTCCAGTGGGGTTCTGCTTCTGGGCTCCCTCCATACTCCTTGGTGCCAGTGTCCAGTCAGGCACTGCAGTGGTAAAGCAGAACCTGGAGCTGGTAGTCTCTCCCTGCAGCTTCTTCCCAGGAAAATTTTTGTCAGTTAAAAAAAATGACATTTGGCTTCTCCATTCTGGAAAGTGCTAGGGTCCAAGCCCAGTATCTGCGGCACCAGCCGCTTCACCAGAAGAGTTCTTGCCACTTGCTCACAAACCCCCACTTAGTCAGTCTCTCCCAGTAACTTCTTCTTAGGAAGGATTTTGTTAATTAAAAAGAAAAGAAGGAAAAAAAAATGGCAGTCAGCTTCTACATCCTGGGAAGTGCTAAGATTCAAGCTGAGCAGTGCAGCACCAGTTGCTTCACCAGGAGAGCCCTGGCTGCTAGCTCCCAAACTCTCACTTAGCCACTCACACACCCACTTACCAACACTTACATGGAATTTTCCATACTCTCACTCACTCACACTGGGACTGACATAGTCTGATTGGTTCAGCTGCCATGTTCCTCTCTGCCCTACTTCCTATGGTTTAAAATCAGGTTTCCTTTATGTTGTTACACGCCCCCTCCAATCTCCCCCCCGCCTCCCCCGCTAGCCGTGTCCCATGACTGTGATCCCTTCCTTGTGGTATTGTAATTAATGGTCAGGTCCCACTTGTGAGTAAAAACATGTGGCATTCAATTCTTTGTCTCTGTGATAAATTGCTAAGAATGATTGTCTCTAATTCCATCCAATTTGCTGATAAGCCCATGATTTTGTCCTTCTTTATGGCTATGTAGTATTCAATAGTTTTTTTTCAACTGAGGGTGCAGGGAAGTAGCTAACTAGAAAGAGATGTGGCATGGGGAGCAGGGATGGAGGGTTTGTAAGAAAAAGACTGACAGTAATATACGATTAAATGCTCTGGAAGGTGATCCAGTACATAAGGAGAGAGATTGAAAATAAAGACAAGGTGAGAATAATAGGTTCACCAAAGTCCTGTAGTGTATGTGGTGCTTTTGGTGAGTCATTTACTAGGGGAATAGTACTTTCTTGATTGTAACAAAGAGAACGCTAATATTACTAATGATGGTGATGATGATGATGATAGCTAATATTTACTGAAGGTTTATTTTGTGAAAGGCCTCTCACATGATTTATCTTATTTAATCCTCCTAAAAAATCTTGTAAAGTAAATACAGTTACTATAACTGCTATAGAGATGAGAAGACAGTTAGACAGCTTAAGTAACTTGTGTTCAAGTGACAGAACTTGGAATGTCTCTCTAGATCCCAGGTTCAGCCACCTTACTCCAGAGCCTAAGCTCTTAAAAGAACAAAAAATTAAATAGTATCAATTAACCGCCTATAATGATTAAAACCCATGAGCTCTTGACTGTTACCTTAAAGTTTTAAGGCCGTCTTGATGTAAATGAAGGTTACTTCTCACAATGAAATACTCCATGGTTCCTTAAACTTTACCCATCCTAAAGCAGTGATTAGTTTTCTCTTGTGTGTGTGTGTGTGTGTGTGTGTGTGTGTGTGTGTGTGTACCTTTTTTTATTTGTGTGTTTATTCATTTATTTTTTTGGGGAAATCTCTTATATCAACCTATTTCTTGAGCTGAACTGAACTGGAGTAAACGTTTTCCTGCTCTAGTCCCCTCTTGTCAGTTCAGCTCTGAATGCTCATCACAGTCTCCCGAGGAGGTTCCCAGAGTCCCTGAATTTGGTTGGTGATAGGCATAGAAGAATGTCATGGCTTTCTACACCCTGGGACTTCTGTTTCTAACATTAACCTTATTCCTAAATTCTAGGAATGATTCTATTGTAGTAAGAACACAGTGCCTAATAGCCGACCATGGTATCATAACTTAGGTGTCTGTTTCCATGAAGGAGTGTGTGTGTGTGTGTGTGTGTGTGTGTGTGTGTGTGTGTGTGTGTGGTGTATGTGCATGTGTGCACGTGTAAATGCCTGAGGTTGTGTTTATGGTTTAAGGGTACATTTGTGATATCCAAGGCCTGTTATGATAAACTATAACCTTTGGACATTTCCTAAAGAGGAGTTAAAGAAAGCAATTCCCAGTTTTGCCTGGGCAGGTAAATTTATAATACTGACTTTTTATCTTACAGTGTTTCTTGGGTAATTTTTTCCTTGTTTAGTTTTCAGGGTGATGACATACAAATAAATGAACATTTTCATTTCAACTGCCTCTTTTGGCAAGAATAAAAGTCCTTGTGTCAAGGTGAATAAAGAGGGAGTCAGGGACCTAGAGAGAGTAGAGGAACAGAAGCTCTGCTGTGCAATTTATCTAGATGTGCTTGACACTTCCCTTTGAATGTTAAAAAAAAGAAGAAAAATATGATTGAAAGTGAATGTGAGGAAACACTTATGGGGATTATAGTTCAGCATGGAGAAGTACTTGAGTCACCAATATTGTTCTGAATTTGAGCTCCTGCCTTTTGAGTATCCCTGACTCCATGAATGTGTAAAAGGTCACTGGCATCTTTTAGAGGTGAACCCATCCTTGTGTTTTGAGCTCCCTGAAAGCAGCTCTGGTTTCTAGATCAGAGAAAAACAGCCAAAACGGGAGAAGTATTTGAAGACTATGGAGTAGGTGGGCTTATGGGGTTTCCTTTCTTTGTTTTTTTGAGTTGGAGTCTCACTCTGTCGCCCAAACTGGAGTGTAGTGGCTGCTTCCGGTCACCGTAGCCTTGACCTGCTGGGCTCCGGCGATCCTTTCGCCTCAGCCTTCCAAGTAGCTGGAACTACAGGCACGCGCTACCACGCCCAGCTAATTTTTGATTTATTGTAGAGATGAGGTCTCGCCAAGTTGTCCAGGTGGGTCTCGAACCTGTGGGTTCAGGCAATCCACTCACCTCAGCCTCCCAAAGCGCGGGATTACAGACTGAGACACTGAGCCCGGCTGGGGTTTCTTTATTCTTTTGTTTTTTGAGTTGGAGTCTCATTCTGTCACCCAAGCAGGAGTGCAATGGCAGGCTCATGGCTACCAAGCCTTGACTTTCTGGGCTCAGGCAATCCTTCTGCCTCAACCTTCCAAGTAGCTGGAACTACAGGCATGTGCCACAATACCCGGTTAATTTTTTGATTTTTGTAGAGATGAGGTCTCATCAGGTTTTCCAGGCTGGTCTCTCACCCCTGGACCCAGGCCATCTTCTTGCCTTTGCCTCCAAAGTGCTAGAGTCACAGACAAGAGCCATAAAGCCCTGCACAGTTTCTTAAGTTGTCTACTCTGAAAGCTTCTACATATAAATAGATATTAACATGTATATATTCACACATGGCCCTTGTACTTTGCAATTATGTTTCTAGATTTTTTTTCTGTTAATATCCAGGGGAATGATCTGATCACAGGGCTTTGCTTTCAGAAACAGTCTCAGGACCCCAGTAACCGGGCAGGCTGGTCCCCTCCTGTGGCAGTTTATAAGTACTACAGCAACAACTTTGCACACCAGCACACTGCAGATACTGGCGTGATGACTTTGCATTCCAGGGAGTTAAAACCTGCTGACTTATGAAGGGAGATGTAGGGATGTGAATGATTAGAAAATTCAGCTATATCAAGTGTTTGGAGATACCCAGAGGTAGTGGGTGAAGCATTGCAGCAGATGAACTGCCAGCCTTCTTTTCTTTTGAACCAGAGCTTCAAGCCATCGAAAGCATTTTGCTTATCCATGAAACGCATGTTTGAATCCATAGCTGGGAGCAGAGCCAGCTCTATCATGTAGATCTCCCAGGTTGGCCGAGTGACTGACAGTAATATTTTCTGAATGATTTAAGAGAGCCCAGAGGACTGTTGGCCAGCAGGACTTCCCAACATGATTAGCTTCCTTCTGATATGTCAGGGCTGCTGGTGAATTTTAGCTTTCCCGAAGGTTTCTGATCTTGGAGGCAGCACCAGATGAGCTGTTAACAAGTTTCCAGAATCTCAGATTTGCACTGAATTCAACTGACATTTCTTTTTAAGACTTTAAAGGGTCGTAAATTCCGACAGGCTTTTTAGTCTCAGAGCAGTAACAGCCCTCAGTCGAGGTAAATGTGTGTTTTGATAGACCAGACTTTTGTAACTAGCTCTCCAGTTTTGGAAAGAATAAAAGGAAACCTTAGAGACATTAGGAGATGAAGAATATGCTTTATAAAATAAAAATATGATTTATAAAAAAAATTTCTATAATTTTGGTCCAAGCTGAGACTTCTGGTTAGAAATGTCTTAAATTTCATGGAGCTTTTCTAATAGTTTTGTAAATTTGCACATATCTCTTTGATTTTCAATACACAATACCATTCCTTTTAATCTTTATTTACATAGTGATAACATTTGATTGTAGTCACAAATCCTGGGATCCTCTTGCCTCTTATCTCAGTAGGTTGATTAACCTCAATGTTCTAAGTCCTAACTCTTATTTACTTTATAATTAACTGTTGCTGCCAACTTAGCAATATTCAAACTCTGATGGCACCAGAAAACACAACGTAGTTAGAAAAGAAAGTTCATGTGGGTTCTAAACACACTAAATACTTAGTGGTGTAGTGGAACACACGCTGGCTTTAGAGTTTGCCACCCATTACATTTAAATGTAGATTGGCCTACACCAAGCTGGGTGATCTTGGACAAAATTTTTTAATGTCTTTGATTTTCAATTTCAATGTCTGTATCTTAGTACCTTAGGGATAAACATGTTTACACTTCTAGGTTATCACTTACTCACTCTAGAAATATTTGTTGGATAGCTATCTATTCTACAGTAGGCACTATACTAAATATTGAAATACAATGTTGTAATAGATAGAGAGAATTCACCTCCCCATGAGGCTTGTCCTCTAGTTGGGGAAGACAGACAGTGAAAAATAGAATGAGGCATTGTAGGGGGAGGGGCAAGATGGTCACCTAAAAGTAGCTGACTTGTGTGTCTCTCTCCCAGAGCAACCAAGAAAGAATGAGACCCCCAGCAGTGGGAGCAGATTGAGATGGAGGATGCAGCCCACAACCCACAGAGGAACAGTGGGAGCCACAGAGAGTTGGGAGGAGAGAGAATGGGCAACCTGTTTTGAAACACCCTCCAGGTCACTTCAGAAAGAAAGTAGCCTCTGGATATGAAGAAATAGTAAGTGAAGGAAATTAGGAACTTGGAGCTTCTGCCACATACTGGGAGGGTCCCCTGAGCCTGGTGGGACTCCAGTCTCATACAGACACAGCCTAAATATGGCCTGGATATGGCACAGCTAAGGGCTGCCAGAACCCATGGGAAGTGGGGAGCTCATTCCAGCTCGGAGTCTGAAGCCTGCAGCCAAGCCATCCCCAGGAACTTGGTTCCAGTAGTCTTCGAGGAGGCCAGCTCCCAGGCCTGGAGGGAATTGGAAGTCCCAATAGGAGAGGCCCTGTAGCTGAAGGAACTTTTGAGTTCTGAGTGAGGACAGCAGCTGGCAAGGAAAGGGTGTGAGGCAGGGTGCGGTAACCCTGTCACCTTGGAAATCCCTCTCTTCAGCAAGACACTTCCTCCCATTTCCTGTTTCCCATTAGGGCAGTCATTCAGGCACACAGGTGGGACTTAACTAAACTAAAAAGCTTCTGCACAGCAAAATAAATAATCAACAGTGTAAACAGGTGACCTACAGAATGGGAGAAGATATTTGTAAACTACACACTTGACAAATGATCAATAACCAGAATCTACAAAGAACTTAAACAAATCAAGGAAAAAAACAAATAACTCCATTGAAACTTGGGAACAGACATCTCTCAAATGAAGATATGCAAATGGCTAACAAACTTATGAAAAAATACCCACCATCACTAATCACCAGGGAAATGCAAATTAAAACCACAATGAGATACCACCTTATACCAGTAGGACTGACCATTATTAAACAATCAAAGAAAAAAAAAGATGTTGGCATGGATGTGATGAGAAGGGAACACTTACACACTGTTGGTGGGAGTGTAGCCTTTGCAACCTCTATGGAAATCAGAATGGAGATTTCTTGTTTTTTAATTTTTATTTTAAAGATGTTGGGTACAATTCAGTGTTAGGTATACAAATAGTCATTGTACAGGTAAAGTTTGGGCCTCACTTTGGTCCCCACTTCACCTGGTTTGAGATCAGGTACCCTTATTGGTGAAGTGTGACCGCACTCCCCAGCAGTTTCCTACAGCTGCCAATCCCTTTCTTATAGTATTATGATAATTATTCAGCGTCCACTTATGAGTGAGAACATGTGGTACTCAGTTCCTTGATTCTGTGATAGATCACTGAGTATTATAGCCTCTAAGTACATCCAAGTTGCTGCAAAGTTCATAATTTTGTCCTTCTTTATGGCTGTGTAATATTCCATCATACATATGAACCACATTTTAAAAATTCAGTTCACTTTAGATAGGCAACATGGTTGGTTCCATGTTTTTTTGATTGTGAATAATGGTACAATAAACATGTATGTGCAGGTATCTTTTTCATAGTGTGATTTGAGTTCCTCCTGGTATATTCCCAGAATGGGGATTGCTGGGCCATATAGAAGGTCGAATTTTAGGTCCGTTAGGAATCACCACACTGTTTTCTACAGAGGTTGTACTAGTTTACACTCTCACCAACAGGGTAGAAGTGTTCCCTTTTCCCTGCATCCTCTCCAGCATCTGCTATTTTTTGAGTTAGTGATGATGGTCATCCTGACTGGAGTTAGATGGTAACTCAGTGTGGTTTTAATTTGTATTTCTTTGATGATTAGTGAGGCTGAGCACTTTTTCATGTATCTGTTTGCTACCTGTATGTCTTTTGAGATATATCTATTCTTATATTTTGCCCAGTTTTTAATGGGACTTGTTTTTTCTTCTTTCGGCACATTTAAGTTCCATGTAGATCCCAGATGTTAGGCCTTTGTCAGATACACAGTTGGCAAATATTTTTTCCCATTCTGTGGGATATCTCCCCACTCTCTTGATGGTTTCTTTGGCTTTGCAGAAGCTTTTCAGTTTGATGAGGTCCCCTTTGTTTATCTTATCTCTTATGGCATGGTTATTTGGGGTTTTGATCAGGAATTGGTTGCCAGTTCCAATTTCCAGAAGGGTGACTCCTGAATTTTCTAAGGTTCTTATAGTTTGAGGTTTTACATAGGTCTTTGATCCATTTATAGTTGATTTTTGTGCATGGTGATAGGTAGGGGTCCTATATTAATCTTTTGCATGTGGTCAGTTTTCTCAGCACCATTTACTAAATAAGTTCTCCTCTCCCCAGTGGTTGGTGGTGGAGGCTTTGTCAAACATGAGCTAGTTGAATAATTGAGGTTTAGCTTCCAGAATCTCTCTCCTGTCCTATTTGTCTATATGCCTGTTCTTGTACCAATACCAGGCTCTTTTGATTATTTTAGGCTTATAATAAAGTTTAAAGTCTGGAAGTATGATACCTCCCATTTTCTTTCTTTTGCTGAGGATTGATTTGTGGTCATTTATGTTTCCATAAGAATTTCTGTATTGTCATTTCCAGGTCTGAGAAAATGGATAGTGGTAATTTAATGGGTGTTGCATTAAATCTGTAGATTGTCTTGGGGAGGATGGACATCTTAACAATGTTGATTCTTCCATTCTATGAGCCTGGAGTATTTTTAAATTTGTGTCACCTTTGATTTCTTTGAGCAGTGTTTTGTAGTTTTCATTGTAAAGGTCTTTCACTTCTCTGGTTAGGAAGATGCCGAGGTATTTCATTTTTTGTGTGGCTATTGTGAATGGGATTGTGCTTTTTATTTGATTCTCTGCCTGCTTGTTGTTGGTGTATAAAAATACAACTGTCTTTTGCATGTTGATTTTGTACCCTGAGACTTTGTCAAAGTCTTTTATTAGTGTAAGAAGACTTTTGACAGATTATTTTGGATTTTTGAGGTATAGAATCATATCGTCAGCAAAGAGGGATAATTTGACTTCCTATTTTCCTATTGGATGTCTCTGATTTCCTTCACTTATCTGATTTCTCTAGCTAGTACTTCCAACACTAGCTAGAACAGGAGGGTGAAAGTGGGCAGGCTTGTCTTGTTCAGGTTTTCGGGAGAAATGCTTCTAATTTCTACATTTGATCCATCAATCCTACCACCTGGTAAATACACAAAGGAACAGAGGTCGTTATACAAAAAAGACACTTGCACTTGTCTGCAGTTGCAAAGATGTGGAATCAACCTGAATGCCCATAAACCAGTCAGTAGATAATGACCATATTGTATAAATAATACTATTCAGTCATGAAAAAGGAATGAAACTATGTATTTTGCAGCAACTTGGATTGAATTGGAGATCATTGGCCTAACTGACATGAGGCAAGAATGGAAAACCAAATATCGCATATTCTCACTTATAAGTGGGAGCTAAACTGAGGAACTACAAAGGCATAGAGAATGGCAAAATTGACTCTGAAGACTCAGAAGAGAGAGGGTGGGAAGAGGGCAGGGATGAAAATTTCACCTCTTGGTTACAATGTGCACAGTAAGGGCGGAGAGTACATCTAAAGCCCAAATTTCTTCGCCACTCTATAACACATCTGTGTAACCACAAATCATTTGTACCCCCTAAAGCCACTGAAATAAAAATTAGAAAAAAATAACTGAATGAACCAGTTCTGACAGTCTTAAGTGTTCTATAGAATATGCAATGGGCTAATATGGGAAGAATGCCTTGGTTGATAATGGTAGCCCTGTCATAGACATAGTGATCCAGGGAAGGCTCTCCTGAGGATGTGACACTGAGGGTGATCTGAATGATAGATAACATGACACTAGCTTTGTGAAGGATCAGGGCAAAAACATTATAAGCTGAGGGTGTAGCATAGGCAAAGGCTCTGAAGTAAGAGAGAGTTTGGAGTGCTTTAAGAACAGAAAGAAGCCTGGGCCTGGAAGAGGGCAGGGCCCACATCACATTGTGCATTTCAGCCATAGTAATGACTTGGATATTCCTTACTAAGTGATGGAAATCATTGGAAACTTGAAGAAGTGTAATGATATGGTTTAATTTATATTTTAAAAAGTGAATTTTACTGTGCAGAAAATGGGCTATGAGATAGGTGTTTAAAATGATAATAGGAAGAAGAGTTAGGAGGCTATTGTATTCTAGGTGGAGATGAGGGTGAATGAGACAAGTGAAATAACAATGGAGATAGAGCTAAATAGATGGATTTGGGAAATGTATTGGAGACAGAAAGGACAAGACTTGTTGATGGATTTAATTTGAAGAGTTCAAGAAAGGAAAAAATATGGGATAGATTGTAGGTTTTTGGTCTGATAAGACCAATCAGTCAAATGGAGGAAGACTTGGGAAGGAGCTGATTGGGGCAAAGAAACCAAGAATTACATTTTGGATATGTTAAGTTTAAGTTTAGATTTTGGGTCCAAGTAGAGCTATCAAATAGGTATCAATGAGATTTCAAGTAGAATATACACCCTGGTGCTCAGGGCAGAGCTCTGAGCTTGAGATGTAAATGTGGAAATCATTATCTTAGCTGATGCTTAGAGCCATGGGATTGAAAGAGATGACTTGGGGAGAAAGAGTGAATAGAAAACAGGAAAGGGTACAGGATAATCGCTGGAACACCCCAATATTTAGATGCCATATTGAAAAGAAGGAGTCAGTTGAAGAGTTAGAAAAGTAGTAGCTAGCAGGTGGAAGAACACACAAAAAATATTGATATATTTAGGAAGGGATTAGCGTATTTGTTACTGTTGAGAGGCGAGTGGCCTGTAGATTTGTAAACAAAGCTAGAACACTTCCATTGAAGCAATGGGGACAAAAGACAGGCTGGAATAGGTTGTTATGTGAATTACAGTCCACGTAAAACAGGTATCTTAAGCCGGACTCGTTGACTCAGCCTGTAATACCGCGTCTTTGGGAGTCTAAGGTGAGTGGATTGCCTGAGCCCACGGGTTCGAGACCTGCCTGGGCAGCGAGACCTCATCTCTACAATAAATCAAAAAATCAGCCAGGCGTGGTAGCGCGTGCCTGTAATCCCGGCTACTCGGAAGGCTGCGGTGGAAGGATCGCCGGAGCCTAGCGGGTCGAGGCTGCGGTGGCTGGAAGCGGCCACTGCACTCCAGTCTGGGTGACAGAGTGAGACTCCAACTCAAAACAAACAAACAAACAAACAAACAAAAACAGGTATCTTGGACACAGTATCTACTTAACATATGGTTCCTATTACTGAGAAATAATCTGGAGGCAGATTTTGTGGATTACCCATGGCAGATATTCTCCTTTTCCCACTCCAAACTTCCTTCTCTTGGCAGACTCTCCTCCCTCCCTACATTTCTTCTAGTTTTCCACCCTTCCATATGCCTAGTGATGAGTCTAGGTTATGCTCGGTGGTCTCATGCCCCTTGTGACTAGCTTATACATTGTCATGCAACCCAATCCTGGCTGATGGGATCTGAAGGGTGATCTGGTGAGGGCTTCTGGGAAAGGCTTCCTTTGTTTATAAAGGATATTCATGGAAGAAATGCTGCTTTTCTTCACCAAATATTAATACATCTGTTTGTGATATCTGAAATTACTGCGACCATATGTATGTGACCAAGAGAGAAACGTTCATGGACAAGCTGTAGAAGGCAGAGTGAAAATATGGAAAGTCATCTTTGTAGACCTAGATCTCAGTCTCATGGGAGTAATAAGACAAGTTTTTAAACCTATGTGTCTCTATGAATTCCCCAGAACTCTGTTTGATGCTGCTATAACAAATTGCCCACTGTCAGACATTATTTTTAGCTTTACTTACTGTTTTACAGATGACTAAACCAAGACCAAATGAACCTAAGGGTTTTGCCTATGAGTCTAGGTTAGTGGTGGAGGTTCAAACCCAGATGCTCTAGCCGCCACGTTAGCACTACATTTCTTTAGGTCATATTAAATAGGGCATCTGCAAATAAAGATGCATTTATTTGTTCTTTGAATATAATGTAATGGGTTTTTTAAAAGACTGTTTTTCAATACTGGTAACTGATTTGGGACTAATTTTCTCCTTTTTGTCAAGTACTGAGCCTGGAAATGCTTGGGAAGTGTGTTAGCAATACTTGTTAGTGTGTGTTGAGTGACAGTGTTCTTGCCTGATGTATCAGAATCCAAGTTCTCAAAGACTAACTTGGCACAAATAATGCCCAAGTTGTATACATTGCTAATGTTAAAACAAATAGAAAATAAAGATAATAATTATTATTAACTTAGGGTTTAATATATATATATATGAACTATCTGGTATGCAGTGGTTTAAGTAAATTATTTCACCAAATCACTGAATCTTGTACTCTAAGATCTTACAACTGAGAAAAGTAAACCATGGAACGTTTAAGCATTTTGCTCCTAACTACTAGGCCTTTTTCCAAAGGTCCTGTTCTTAATTGTCGAACGAATGTATTAAATTGTAACTAAATTGTGCCATAAACCTGGAAGCTACCTAGCACATTCAGATAGCATATAATCTATATAAGGGTTTGTTCATAGAAAAAAAGCCTGGAATAAATAAGAGTTTTTCTGTGTGTTGAGAATTACCACTAATTTTTATTCTCTTTAATATAATAATATATTACTATTGTGAACAGAAAAACTTTGTTACCAATAATAAGAAATAATAAAAAATAAAGTAGTGTTTTTCAAAAATCAATTTTATTTTTTTTTAGTTCACAGATATGGTGACTAGGTGCTGGATGAAATATTAAGATAATGTGGGACCACTTTGCCACCAACCACTAGGCCAATTGACCAGTTGTCTCTTCGTTTCCATCTTCCATTAAAGTTTCTATTGTAGCTCTAGGTGTTTAGGCGAGGACAGGCTCACATCCACTCGTTTGACTCACTAAACCCATATGAGTCTGTTTTCTGTAAATCTTGAGTATTCCTTCCATCTCTAAGAGCAAGATTGAATACACAGATTTTTAATACTCCTGTCTCTCTGCTCCTAAAAGTGTTCTAAGTCAAACAGAATCCAATTGCCCAACTGTGTATTTTGTGTTGGGTTGATTGGTACATTACATAAGTGAAAGTGCTATTTTTCTTTTTCATCATCTGTAGAGAAAACAGGCATGTGTGCTGGGTTGTTGAGTTCCTTTTCTATTGACTCTACCTAATGCCACACACTCAACCAGAACGTGGATGATTGCTTAGTAAATAACCCCAATCATCTCTTAGATTTCTACTTCCTCAGTGTTTGTATAGCAAATAGAAACTTGATAAAATCCAGGTTGATTGCAAAATGGATTTCCTGTGTATATTGCCAACAAATTTTTTTCCCTGACAGCCTAGTTATATTCTGCAGACTTACATGCCTTTCAAAATTTGCATTTTGCTCTCTTCATAGAAAATTACGAAAGATAGTTACAGAATGTTGTAGTAGCATTGTAAAAACACAAGTGGCTGGATTGGAAGTAAAGTACTTCTGCAAAAGGTTGAAGTGAAAAATGTATAACTTAAAAAAAATTTCAGCCAGGAAATGACAATCCTTCTTGTGATAAAAGCTGAAATATTGTCAAATCCAAGTGATTAATTGTGTTATGAGAAGACATTAAAATTTTATGCTGTGTTCTGAAATCTGAACTATAAAGTGGGTATTTAATAAGTGACACTGCCCTTCATTGCCATCTGTACTTCAAATTTTCTCTGTTTTATTACATCCATAAGCACACACATTTTTAAAAAGTTAAATAGAAATCCACCAACACACTTCTTACTTTTCCTTATTGTTAATTTTGATCACAACACTCTTTTCCTTCCTTGGTTTGTAGTACAAACCACATGGGAAAGAGTGTTCTCCTTTTTCCTCTTCCAGATTTTATGCCTAGATCATTCTCAAACTGAAATGGTCAACAGAGGAAACTAAAAGATGGTCTCACTCACAGGTAATATCCTGGTTCACTGTTCCTTCACAGAAGGGAAAGGCCTGCATACCATCCTACAGATATGATGGTAAGTCGGTGTTAGTGGTGGAGAGTCCCAGAGAGTTTAGCTCAAAGGTTTTTGTAAGTTCATGTAAACTGTAGGTAGAGAAATTAGCTCTTGATTATATGCAGTAGTTGCACAGTATCAAGATTATTGGTTAGAAAAAATGGAGGTGAAGAAAAAAGAAATAGGCAAATATTCCTATCACTCTACCACAGAATTTTTACTATTACACTTTTTTGGTGCATTTTCTTTAAAATTATTTCATGCATATAAACACACAAATATACGTGTTTGTATGTAATTGAGGATTTACTCAATTGTAGATTTTTTTGCATGTGATACTATTTAATACTCATTTTGTTATGTTACCAAGAAATATTTGGAGTTATTTTTAAATGGCTATGCACTATTCCATTGAATAGACTATAACATTTTAAAATGAATCAATGTGTTTAACTATTAAAAAATTTTAGGCAAGCCGGGCTCGGTGGCTCAGCCTGTAATCCTGCACCTTTGGGAGGCTAAGGTGAGTGAATTGCCTGAGCCCACGGGTTCAAGACCCGCCTGGGCAGTAAGACCTCATCTCTACAATAAATCAAAAAAATCAGCCGGGTGTGGTAGCGCAAGCCTGTAATTCTGGCTACTTGGAAGGCTGAGGCGGAAGGATCGCTGGAGCCCAGCAGGCGAGGCTTTGGTGGCCGGGACCGGCCACTGCACTCCAGTCTGGGCGACCGAGTGAGACTCCAACTCAAAAAAAAAAAAATTTAGGCATTTAGATATTCACATTTTTTTCATCATAAATACCACCGCACAATACTTGATTTATAATAGGCAACACTTATACAGCACCTACTATGTGCAGGCACATTTTAAACCACTTTATATGTATTAAGCATATGAACTCTTCCAGTGAGACTTTAAGAGGTACTAGGATGATGTTTACTTTATAGTTGAGGAGACTAAGACCCAGAGAAGTCAACCACACGCTGGTTATTGGTAGAGCTTGGATCCAACCCAACCCTTCAGAGTCATGCTAGAATTTTCACCTTATCTCTTAAAATTTTCTTGAGGGCAGGTTTCTAGAAATATAATTAATAGAAAGGGTATGAATTTATTGAGGCTCTTGATTAGTCTATAGAAAGAATGTACCCATCTGTACTTTCACAAGACTCTTTGGGGAAGCTTATTTTACTACATTTTGATCAACATCAGGTATTTTCATAAGCAAAAATCTATGATCACTCTAGTAGGTGAAATTTAGCATTTCATGTTATTTTACTTGCATTTCTTCTTAATATAATGTTTTAGACTACAGCGTTTACTAGTCTAGTTTACTTCTATTTGAGTCTCAGTGGTATCTAATGATTGTAAGAATTAAATGAATCAGTATATGACAGTCACCTAGCACAGTCCTTGCATATTGTGCTAAAAGATAAACAAAGGCACATTAAAATATTAAAGGAGTCATTTGAGTAGATAGCAATTTATAACTATGGCAGCTCCAAATCAGTAGTAGTTTGGGGCTCTGCCAAGGGGCATGAGGGGGAAGGCTTTTTTTTTTTTTTTTGAGTTGGAGTCTCACTCTGTGGCCCAGACTGGAGTGCAGTGGCCGCTCCCGGCCACCGCAGCCTAAACCCACTGGGCTCCAGCGATCCTTCCGCCTCAGCCTTCAGAGTAGCCGGAATTACAGGCGCACGCTACCATGCCCGGCTGATTTTTTGATTTATTGTAGAGATGAGGTCTCGCTGCCCAGGCGGGTCTCGAACCCACGGGCTCAGGCAATCCACTCACCTCAGCCTCCCAAAGGCACGGGATTACAGGCTGAACCACCGAGCCCGGCAGGGGGAAGGCTTTTATAGAGTGAACTTGAAGCAAGTCAGAGAAAATATTTGATTGGTTAAAGTGGAGCAGTAGCCTTATTTGGATTATTTCAGTAGCAAGTCCCTAGTTAGAGGTTAGTTGGAAGTTTCTAATTGGTTAAGCCCATTTACGATGAATTGGGTTTTGGTTTGTATGATATTTTGAGATACACACACACACACACACACACACACACACACACACACACACACACACACACCGGGGGTGACAAAAAATGTATACACATTTTAAGCGATCTACATGTTACTTTTAGCTTGCTGTAATCAGAAGTGTCTGGACGCTGATGGTAACCACTTTGAGCACCTCTTGTAATTGCAGAAGTCACCTGCGACTTGTATTCACCTTTTGTTGTCAGTATATATTATTACAATTTTAATACATTTTTTTCCCTTTATTAACATGTGCTGTCCTCTGTATCTATCTATTTGGTCTTCAACCCTGTTTCCTGGCATACAACTCCTAAAATTCTTGGAACCTTCAAAGTGATGTCTTTTTGTATGTGAGTGATTGATTGCCTGATGGTTGGCAGCCATCAGGATGGGGGCTGGTCACCTGAAAACCCGAGGCAAGATTAGAGGGTTGGGACCAGTCCCACTCCTTCACCTCCAGGGAGAAAAAAGGGCCTGAAGGTTAAGCTGCTCACCAATGGCTAATGATTTAATCAGCTGTGCTTACATAAATGAAACTTCCATAAACCCCCCAAAATATTGGATTTGAAGAGCTTCTGGATAGCTGAACACATGGAGGTTCCTGGAGGTCCTGGAGGGTAATGTGTCAGGGTAAGGCAAGGAAGTCCTGCTCTCTTTCTCCAATACCTGGTGCTGTGCATCTCTTTGTCTTTATCCTTTGTGATGTCCTTCATATTAAACCAGTAAATACGATCACCTGAGTTTTGTGAGCTACTCTAGCAAGTTAATAAAATCCAAGGAGAGGGTCGTGGGAACTCCAGTTCGTAGCCAGTCGGTCGGAGGCATAGGCAAACTACTCAGGACTTGCTGTTGGCATCAGAAGTGAGGTGCCAGTCTTGTAGGACTGAACCCTTATCCTGTGGGATCTGATGCTATCTCCAGGTAGATAGTGTTGAAATTGAATTGGAGGACACCTAGCTGGTGTCTGTTGCAGAATTGCTTGCTTGGTGTGTGGAGAAAATCACCCCCACGTTTAGTCACAGAAGTCTTCTGTGTCGACTGTTGTTTATTAAGTGGGAGAATACTATTTAAAACAAAATACAGTTTGAGTGTGTTTTTCCTCAGTTTGCTTATGTAAGGACCTGGGGCGCCTCAATCTAATGGCCTCCCAATTCATTAACAATAGTTAAGCACTAGATAGATGCTAGTTATGCTATCATTTATTTGTTAGCAAAAATAAACATTGTTTTCTGTATCTTTTAGCCGCCTGTATTTTTCTTTTGTAAATACAGTTGACTCTCCTTATTTGTGGGTTCCGCATCCACTTATTCAATCAACTGCAGAGCAAAATATTTTTTTAAAAAACAATAAAAGACAACAGTATAATACTACAAATTTTAAAATACAGTAAAGCAACTATTTACATAGCCTTTACGTTGTCCAGGTTGAGTATCCCTTATCTGAGATGCTTGGGACTAGAAGCGTTTCAAGTTATGGAATCTTTTTGGATTTTGAAATATTTATGATGCAGTTTTTTGTCTGACTGGTTGGCGAGCTGTGTCCCCAAGGGATGTTGCAGTTCCTGAAGCTGCACTGCCTGCCTGGATTCATGCGGTGATCGAGGACATGATGGCATTGGAATAGGGGAACACGGTGGCGTCCAAGAATTCGGGGATGCCAACAGCTGCAGAGCCCCCAGGAAGTGTTACAGCTCTCTTAGTTTGGGAATCAGTGAGCCAAGTCCCGAGAAGTGTTTACAGCTCTGCCGGTTCAGTGGGCCGGTGAGCCCCGCCCCCCAGAAGTGTTCCCCCAGGTGTTCACAGCTCTGCCGGTTTGGTGAGCTTGTGAACCAGCCCCAAGAAGTGTTTGCAACTCCGGCGGTTCAGCGGGTCGGTGAGCCAGGACCCCTAGGAGTGTTACAGCTCCATCGGGTTTGTGGGCAGGCAAGCCAGGCCTCCAAAGGAGTGTTGAAGATTTCTCAGCTGGGTGGGTTCGGCTCTTCCAGTCCTGCCGGGCAGCTCTTCGGGTTTGGCAGTTCCCAGTTCTTGTCTCACGTCCAGGAAGTATGCGGGACGTGGACACTGAAGACTAAGTAGGAATTTATTAGAAAACAGAAAAGCTTCCAGCAGTGGGAGAGGACCTGAAGGAAAACTCGGCAGTCAGGGGTTTGTATAGTCTTGAGAGTGTGCTGATTGGTTGGCAGCAGCACCAATCAGAGAGAGGCACCATGGTGTGGACTTGAAAGGCACCAATCCAGAGGGTGTTGGAAAAGGCCAATCAAGAACGAGCAGGTGAAATGAGCAATCCATGAACCTGGAAATAGGTGGGTTTTTTTTGTTTTTGTTTTTAAATCGGGACCTGCCCTAATCAGTCTGCCTATCTGGTTTCTGTCTTTCTCCTCTCTCATTTGTATATACATGACGAGATAGATATTTTGGGGATAGGACCCAAGTCTAAACACAAAAATCATGCTGTTCATACACATAGTCTGAGGTATTTTGTTCAATATTTTAAATCATTTTGTGCATGGAGCAAAGTCGTGTACACTGAACCATCAGAAAGCAAGGGTGTCACTATCTCAGCCACCTGTGTGGACAATCTATGGATGTTTGGCATCACCATCATTCCTGACTCTGAATTTGTATGCTACCAATAAGCAATCACTTTATTACACTTATTCACTCATAAGTACTTAACAGCAAGAAATATTACAACCATTAGTACAGTAAAAATATTATGTGTTCAGGGGGACTAAGCAGCATCACCAAAATACCTTTATCAACTGTCAAACAATAGCAACAACGTACAGCAGCAGGCTTTCGGTCTCCACCTACAATGCTATATTTTGTCTAACAGGTTACCGGGGGTAACGTCAGAAGAAGTTGAGGGACCAGGAAGTGGGTTCTTTAGGGATAAGAAGGCATTCTGCTGGATGCTTTTAAAAATGTGTTCTCCAGAGTCATCTGTTTCATTACGAACTTTTTTTTTTGGTCTTAGAAGTCTTTTTAAAATTTTATATGACATGATTTCTTGTTCTGTAATAAATGCACACTGCTGTAGTCCTGTCGTCTATAGAAACTTTTTCCGCTGTGTTCATATCATCTTCATGATCACTATTATCATAATCACCATAATTTAGAACCATTTTGGCTATTTCACCATTGGTTAATGAATAACTGGAGCCTCGTTATGGATGAAAAAACTTCTTTGATATTTACTTCTTTCAGTTTACTGATGGACTCTGATGGTATATTTCTGGCATATATAAGGAGGTCAGGCATTGTTCTTTTCTCACTTGACACATAGAATCCTTCATAGTCACCACCTTGTTCATTTCATCATCAGTCATCGTTGCAGGCCACTGGTTGTGCCAGTAGGCACAACTTTGTCTTTAGTCACTATATCCCAAGCATTGACAACATGACAGCATGGCCTCCTTCATGCTAAACTCCTTTTGAAAACCTTCCATATACACACCTCTGTTTGCTGCTGCTAACATACTGTTCAAGAAAGTGCTTAGATGTGATCATGAAAATGATGCTATTATTTCAAGAAAGTGCTTTTATGTTTACACGTCATTAATCTAAGGATATTCTAGAATTAATGAAATCACACTTGGGGGAAAGAACATGGCATGAACTTGATTTTTGATGAGAATTTCAGCTGGGGGATGAACAGAACAGTTGTTAAGAAATAAGAAAATTTTGCAGTCATCATTCAGTCTCACTTCACTGTGATAAGCAGGAACTTCTGGTACAAAATGTTTATAAAGTCAATCAGAAAAGATGTCCCTGATGGTCCATGCCTTTTTGTTATTATAATAATGAACTGGTAGGAAATTCATTCCTTAAAAACAGCGAGGGCACGAGCTTTTACCTATCACATTATGTGTGCCTGTTGGGAGAAGTAACATCAGAAGCAGTTGAGGGACCAGGAAATGAGCTCTTTAGGGACAAGAAGCACATCCCATCAGGTTTATTTCACCTTTGTCATCCTTAATTCCTGTAGGGGCTGTCTCATCAGCTGTATTGGTGACTTTCTGGGGCAACAATGCCAAAATAGTGATGTTTCATCAGCATTATAGACTTGCTCTGACATCAAATTTTTATCAGCAATGAACTTAGCAAAATCACCCATGAATTTCTCCTCTGCTTCATGATCAGCAAATGTTTTATCACCACAAAATTTTAAAAATGTAATGCCATGTCCTTTCTTACATTTCTGGCATCAGCTTATTGAATATTCAGTTTCCTTCAAGTTTCAGTTCATGGTGATTGATATTTGCTTGTTTCGTGACTAGCCTATCATTAAGTGGCATGTGTTCACTGTGATGCTGATGAGTCCACTCTCCCAGTACATGACCAAAATCTTCATGTGTAGCTTTATGCAGTGTTTTTCCGTCTTTTTTATTAACTTCTATTCATCACTTTTAGCATGGAACTTTCCCAGTCTATCCTTCTGTTTCTTCAGGCCATATATTGTGGTCATTCCAACACCAGATTGTTTTGTAAGTTATTTCACACTTATACTACTGTCCAGATTCTCCTACAGTTTGCCTTTCTGAGCTATAGAGAGACATAAATGCTTCCTCTTTTTCTTACTGCCGCTACCCATAGGGGTATCTGCAGGTCTTTTTTTTTTTATTATTTTTTTTCATTTTCAGTAATATCTGCATTCCACAGAAGAGAGAACAAGCAAAAAAATCCACAGTAAGTAATGCTCATGGTTTTTGCCCCATGTGTGGCATTGTGGGGAGCATACTGTTAGTGCATTGGGCGCACATGCCCTTTTATTACTCTTTGTGGACGTGAATGCATGGGGAAGTCTAGGCATGCATAGAAAAGATATATCACAGCTGAAGGCTAATGAGTCTCTTTTCCCTTGAGGACACTGAATAAACTATGTGTTGTGTGCCTGTGTCTTTTTAAAAAAAATTATAATTGTAATCTAATATGTTGTGAGATTATTTTCCAGTAACATGTTATATTTCAATAAGTTAAAATCTTCTCAACCTGACAGAGACATTTGATAATAGAAAATGTTAAAAGAAGAGAACATGAATACAAAACAAATTGCAAATAGAAGCCTTTTTGAAAATTGAGTGATAACACTCAATATTTTATATTTAAAAGCCATTCTTAAAATAAAATTTAAAGCATACAAATTTAAAATATGGAATTATCTAATTCTTTGTGACAATATTGCAAATTTCCTTTTAATTGCACTGGTGGTCAAATTGTCAAAGTGTGTTCAGAGCTTTTTTGCTTAGTGTTATAGGACACATATTTTTTAATATAAGCTTATTTTCTTTTTTGAATGATGAAAATTTTTTTTCTGTTTGACCCGATTCTCATTTTGCCATGTGAATCAATGCTATGTTTGCTAATTCAGATTTTCCATCAGTTTCTGAATTCATGTAAGAATATATTCATATTGTCTTTGCTTTGCAGTGCATAAGACTGAACAATACTGTGTGTTTTCATTTTGTGATTTTTTTTTTTACCTTGACTAGCTTGATAGAAAATGATAGTATGCTGTTGTTTAATTTGGATTATTCTGTTTACAACCAGGATAACTTTTTTCAATTTTATTGATCAATTACTTTTCTTTAGTGAGTTACTGTTTTTTGTCTTTTGATTTATATTTTGGCTTGTTTTAGACACTAGATCTTTAAAGCAGTATGTTAGGGTGATAACCTATTGTCCTTGTTGCATATATTTGCAATTCTTTTTTTTGTTGCTACTTTGTCTTTTGAAAGTAAGGTTTCATTTTATTTGAACATAGCAAAAAGGGCTAGATGGCTTGGTGATGTTTGAAATTAAAAGGAGCCATTGCTTGCCATTTCCTTCCCCCAGATTCCAGCTCCTCAGAGGCGATCACATTTTGTTTTAGCTAAATATTTGGGATTTAAAAAATAATTTTGAATTCAGGGGATCCATATGCAAGTATGTTCCAGGAGTGTATCTCATTTTGGTGAAACTTGGGCTACTGTTGAACCTGTCACCCAAATAGTGAACATGGAATCTAATGAATTTTTTAACTCTTGTCTCCCTCTCTGCCTTCCCTTCAGGATTCTTCAGAGCCTTCTGTTGCCCTCTTTGTGTGCATGTGTACCCAATGTTTAGCTCTCACTTATAAATGAGAACACACTGTATTTGGTTTTTTGCTTCTGGTTAATTAGCTTAGAATCATCACCTCCTGCAGACATGATGCTGCAAAAGCTGTGATTCTGTTCTTTTTCAGTGTGTCTGTATTTTGACTGAGATCTATCACATGAGGTCAACTGTAGAATTTTTCACTTGTGGTGTCATGCTGGTGCTCAAAAAGTTTTGAATTTTGGCACGTTTTATTTTTAAGACTTGTGGATCAGAAACGCTCAACCTGTATTAGGCATTACAAGTAGATACAATGTGAAGTATACAGGAGGATTTGCGTAGGTTATATGCAAATACTATGTTATTTTATATAAGGGAGTTTGAACATTTATAGAATTTGGCATTTCAAAGGGGTCTTAGAACCAGTCCCCTGCTGATACTGAGGAACGACTGAATCCTGTTCATGTACTTATTTTCAGAAATTCATTGCCAAAAGATTACCCATATTATTCCTTTATGATAGTGTTGCCGTCTTTCCTCTTTAAGGAAGAAAAAGAGACTGGGCAGTAATTGAATCAAACGTTGAAGGAAGCTCTTGCAACCTAGAGTGCATATAAGAAATATAATACTGTGAGAGAATGCCTCTCCTTCTTCAGTAATCAACATACATGCAAAAGCATGTATTGCTTTTATAATTTAAAAAGAAAGATAATGGGAAAGTCAAGTTTTGGTGTAATAGAAATACAACAAACAGAATTCATTACAGACCTCAGAGGACTATGCATCTATTTCTTTTAATTACAGAATCAATTGTGAATTTGACATTTTGTGATGAAAACACCAAAACTCTGCAGATGGATATTAATTTTGGAGGCGGGGGGGGGGAAATGTGCTTCATGTGTACTTAATAAAGGCAAACCATTACAGAGAACAACAAAAAAAGTTAGCATACATATCAACTCCTGGGAGCAGGAGAAGTGATATGATGTGTGAATCATTTTATTTTGGATTAAAATAGCACTCTTGGATAATTATAGTGTGAAACTATACCAGTCTACTGTAGTGCCAAGCATCTTTGCTAAGTTGAAGTACCCTTCGCTGTGATTTTTAAAGCAATCAGTAGAATTAGCATAAACATAGAGCCAAAAATGTTTAAAGCAGGACAAAAAGGCCCAGATTCGTAGGTCTGCAGAATGCATGGGAAAGCTAGCTGGCTTACCTCATTCTTGTTCTAATTGGCCATGAGCACAAATGCACTGACCTCAATGCTTAGAAGAATCCGAAAGAACAGAAAGGGTCCATTGACCTAGATCACTGACAACACTGGCAACAGCAACAGTCAACACTGTACTATGCCTCTGGCTATGCACTATGCAGTGCCTTTTCCATGAATTACTTCAGTTAATCACCTCAATAAAATCATGTCCTTTGCAGCAACATGGATGCAGCTGAAGATCATTATTCTGAGTGAACTAACACAGAAACAAAAGAACATGTGTGCTGCATGTTCTCACTTATAGGTGGGCCATAACATTGGGCACATGAGTGTACAGGTGGGAACAAATGACACTGGGCACTTCTGGGAGGGCTGGAGAGGGAGGAAGGAGGGATAGAGGGCATGCAACCACCCACTGGCTACCATGGCTACTACGGGGAGGGAAAAGGGCTTGCTAGAAGCCCAACCCTCACTGGCATGCAGTTTGCTTATGTGGCAAATCCTCACATATACCCCACAAATCCAAATCAAAAATCAAAAATAAAAAAGAAAGAAAAATCACCACAACCTCATTAGTAAGGTTCTGTTTGGATCCTCACGGCAGCCAGAGCTACTGAGAGGCATAGATGATGTTCAGAGCCAGGTCTCTTTCCCAAGCCCATGTTTTGATCCACTTGGGGAATGCTGCCAGTCATTTTTTGCTTGTCCACTTCTGTCCTAATTATCCATCCATTCATTCATTCATGTGTGCATAATGCATCAACATAGTTATTGGGTTCTTAATATGTGCCATGCCCTGTGCTAGATGCCTATAGCAGGAAATTGGATACATGTTTCTTCTGTTTATAGAACTTGCAATTGATGAGAGGAACTGGAGAATTACAGAAGGAATAATATTCATCATCAAATGGCATTTATTAAGGAACTAGAAAGTGCCAGGCCCATTTCCACGCACTTTCTGTACAGTCTGTCTAATTTTTGCAGCAACCTTTTACCATGGAGGTATTATGAACTCCACTTTGCATATAAGGAACCTGGGGGCTCAGATACCCTTGGCCATTTGTTCAAATATTAACTAGCTGTAAAGTCTCTAAGATTCAAACCTCAGTCTGTAGGATGTCCTCCTGCCTCATGACCATACCACATGGGTTTGTGACAATGCCCCTCAATTCTTCAATGGATTTCTCACCAAAAACATAAGCCCCAGTGTCACCACTTCTGCATATTTTTAGCCACTGCCATGTGGCTATTTTTCATCTAGATCACTTTCTTTGCCAGAATTTCACATTCTGCACAGAAAGAACCGCTTTTACTCAAAATGTACCAATGTGCTAATACTGTCTGTAACAGGCCCTACCTTCACCTTCCACCAGAAACTAACTCTCTCTCTCTCTCTCTCTCTCTCTCACACACACACACACACACACACACACACACACACACACACACACACACACACTTTGGCCTTAAGGACATACATTAGATAAACTATTGTTCAACATATTGATTAAAGAGTTTCAGAAAAAGCTTTTTGCTTTTCAAGGCACGTATATGCCAACCAAAAGCAATTTTTAACTGCGACCACAGTAGCTACATTGCCTCTAAATCAGTCTTCTTTTAAGATACCTCATAATCTTTGATGATGTGATACAACTTAGACACATCTTCTAAATCATTTCAATCACTTCTCTAAATGTGTCATAACCATATGCTAGCTCTGGCAAAGTGATAAATCTCTTCTCTACTGTAAGCTCTATGCTCAGGCTGGTGGGAATATCTGTCTAAGGAATACTTGGGCTACAGAAAGCAACTGTCTCTTTAGATACTGTGTGTTCTTTGAGGAGCATTAAGAGATTTCAATGCACAGTATCTTGACAAGTAATGCAGGCAACTTAGGGTTCCCCACCTTGGAGTGCAGTTGGTTGACACCTTCTCCAGGCAATATAGTTAACTTGCTGCATGGTATAGGGAAAATTACTTAATCCCTTTATGAGTCCAAGTTTACTTATTTTTTATAGTGAGTATAATATCTATAGTAGATTTAAAATATGGCCACAAATTCTATGCTATACCTCCCATGAAGAATTTGGCTATATGTTACTTCTCCTTGAAATGGTAGGCTTGTGACGGCTTGACCTAAGGTGAGGTGATACCATGTGACTTCTGAGGCTAGGTTCTCGAGATCCTGTGGTTGCCATCTTGTTCATAGGAACACTTGCTCTTGGAGATCAGTAATTCCATGTAAGAAGTCTTATTACCTACAGTGCACCAAGTTCTATGGTTGATAGCCTCAGACATGCCTAGTCTTTTAACCATCTCTGCCAAGGTGCTAGACATGCAAGTGATGGGCCTAGACATGCTACCTCACACCCTCAAGACCAGCCTAACTGCCAGCCAAATGTCACTGAGTGACTACTATGGTGGGCATGTTTGTGTTCTTCCAAAATGTGTATGTTGAAACCTCATAAACAATGTGATAAAATTAGGAGATGGAGCATTTGGGAGGTAATTAGATCATGTAGGAAAAGCATGCATGGATGAGATGAGTGCTCTTCTAAAAGAGGCCACAGAGGGATGCCGTGCCTCTTCCTGCATGTGAGGACATGGCGAGAAGCTGCCAACTATGAATGAGAAATCAGGTTCTCACCAGACTCCAATTCTATTTGTTCCTTGATCTTGGACTTTCCAAAGTCCAGAACTGTGAGAAATAGATTTCTGTTGTTTATAAGCTACCCAGTTTTTGTGGTAGTAGCTTAAACAGACTAAGACAATGACCTTCATTGACATCATGTGAAAATTTCATTCCACCAAGTTCTACCTAAATTTTTGACCCACAAAGTCATGAAATGTAATAAAATAATTCTTACAATAAGCTGCTGTGTTAAGGGTAGTGTGCTATGTGTGACTAAGTTAGTAAAAATACCTACTTTCAATGTGAAGTCTGAAGTATTCAATAAATGTGAGACAATATTTTTATTTCTCTAGCATCTACTATGGTCACAAAACTGTATAAAGTGTTTTGAGGCATAGAAAGGAGGTATAAGATATAGCTTTGCTCTCTCACAATTTGGGAGTGGCAGTAAAGTTAGATGCCTCTGAGAGGATAATGCATGTATTATTAGAGTGGCAGACATTAGGATTGCTGTGTGAATTCAGAGAGGAGCCTTAAGTAATTGTGAAGAAGGTAACTTTTGAGCTGCATCTGAGACCCCCATCTTCTGGGAGAGAATATTTGTTGAATAGAGATGGTGCAGGATAGTTTATCTGATTTTGGACAGGGGTTATATGTTAATACCCATTTCATAGAATAGGAGAACAGGGGTGTATATGTTTTGATCATCTTCTATTCATTCTGTTGGTGAGGGGGAAGTTCCTAGCCTAAGGTTATGGGGGGCTGAACACGTGACATCTGGCAGTGGACTGATGGGATGTACAGCAGCCTATGAATCACATGCATTTTCAGCTGAAGGAGAACATTAAGCCCCGTGCTGGGCAACACAAGTTTGCACTCAGGAACAGTAAACAACTGAAAGCTGTGGGAGGCAGGCTTTGTAGGATCAAGAGGGTGGGGTGCCCCTCCTGGTTCCCACAGGAAGATATGACTTGTCTTATTTGAATAATTCTGTGGGCTTACAGAGAGTTGAAACCCACTACTCAGGGATAAGCAGAAACCTGCTTGGTTCCTTTGATAAGAAGGGTTGTTTGAGAACCTTTCTACATGGGATGAGGGGCAGTGCAGGGAGGTCAACTTGCTGTTAGGACATCTGAGATCCTTTCGGTTTTACTATATACATTAATTTAAAAAGTGATACATGATAATGAGTCTCAATTTGAGGTCTCATCTCACTGTATCACTTGCCCAAGATGTTGAAAAGTGGAACCTGGATTTGAACCTGAGTGTGTCTCACCCAAAATCTGTTGATCTGGCTCAAAGTCCACGGGTTGGGTGAAGTGAAGGAGAGGATCAAGTTTATGAATACAACTGAGTGTGTGCTGCTTCTTTTATGCCATCTTCTTCTCTTTCATCAAATTTACTTTAATACTAAGGCACCTAATATCTTAAAACGCTTCTGGGTATCATACTGCAATTACATGAGATGCCACCATTGGGAGAAGTTGGTGAAGGGTATATGGGAACTCTTTGTATTATTTTTGTAACTTCCTATTGGTCAATAATTCTTCAAAATTAAAAATTAAGACAAATGTTTCTGATGTCCAAGGTTCTTAACTGTGGTCCTGTATTTGTAAATAGTCAAGTAGGGTCATGGTTGATCTTACCATCTCCACTAATACTTTTCACTGTTTCTCACCCACTTCATGTCCTCATGTTCTTCTATACCAAGCTTGATTACATGTTCTCTTTCACATATTCCCTTTCCTTCTCTCTCTCTCTCTCTCTCTCTCTCATTCTGTCTCCCTCCTCTCTCTCTCCAGCTTCCTTGTCTCCAGGCTAGATTATAACCCCAATTAAATCTAATTTCAGTTCCTTTGTATCCTACCTGGAGACCTGGATCTTGCTGGAGAAAAGCATACAACCAGGCTGACTGGTGGCATTTTAAACTCATGGTCCTGAACTTCCAGTGGTCCATTGGTATTATCTGGCAATTATTCTGCACCTTCTTATTTAGTCAAATTTTTATCACCTAAAGTATGTAGTTTACATTAGTATTCACTTGTGGTGTTGTAAATTTTATGAGTTTGGAAAAACGTATGGGGGGTCCAAAAAAACCTGGAATTATTTTCT
The DNA here is from genome assembly GCF_000164805.1 of Carlito syrichta. Classification (NCBI taxonomy): domain Eukaryota; kingdom Metazoa; phylum Chordata; class Mammalia; order Primates; family Tarsiidae; genus Carlito; species Carlito syrichta. The sequence continues at coordinate 403,508 of NW_007259689.1, read as the reverse complement.
GGAGGGCGGGCCCCTTGCAGTGCAGGCTTCCCTCGCTAGGTGAGTGTTCTAGGAACCCATCGGCATCAGTGTACCAATTAGCACTGTTGTGAGAGGCTGCATTCGGCTTCAGTGAATTTTTTTTTGGAGATTCTTTCAACACATTTGCCCATTTCTTGATGGGTGATTTACAGGTACACCTGCCCACATTGTGCTGAGTGCTCAGCAGTTTTTGACAAAAACCACAATGAGCCCTGTGCTCTACCCTCACTAGTCTCCTAATCTCACCTCAAGCGACTTTTTTTGTTTGTTTGTTTCCCCAATGAAGAAAAATCCTCAAAAGGAAACGTTTACCAATGTGGAAGATATGAAAAAAAAACGGCAGAAAAACGAAAGGGCATAAAAATTGATGAGTTTCAAAAAAACTGTTTTGAGAAGTGGAAAAAGCATCATGGTAGGTGTATTGCATCGAATGGAGAGTATTTTGAAGGTGACTGAAGTTTAAATATGCAAAAATAAATACTCATTTTTTAACAAATAAATTCCCATTTTGAGGTTCCCTCTCATATAATGACATGTATTCACCATTATAGTGCCATACAGAGTAGTTTCACTGCCCTAAAAATCAGTCATCTGAGTTCTGTCTATTTCTCTTCACTCCCAGCCCCCATACACCCACTCTGCTTTTAATTTCAGCATTCAAGTAGACTAAACTGAAGGAACTTCTACATGTTCTTGGGATCCACATATGCATCCTTAGGTTCTGCCTTTTCTCCTTCCTGTGATTGAAATTTGAATGCTAAAATGGCCTACGTTTCTGCTTGTGTCTTAGATGCACTCCCCTCCCATCTACTCAAGGGCAATGCCTTCTCCCCCTCTGTCTTCTGGGTCATTACTTTTCCCCTCTACTAGATCATTCCCATCAACATATAAATATGCCATTATTTCTTCCAGCTGTAAAAGATCTTTCTTTGTCCTACCTGTCCTCTGAAAGTTTCTCTTTCAGCAAAACTTTTGAAAGGCTTTTCCATACTCACAAACTCTAAGTGCTCTCCTCCCAAATCAACTGAATTTTTGCCATAAGTATTTTGGCAAAAAACAGCTCAGGCAAGGGCATCAATGATATCCTCAGTGCTAAATGCAATGTTCAATTCTTGACCTTTCTGCAGCATTTGATCGGATTGAACGCTCATTCCTCCTTGAAACACTTTTCCAGTTTGGCTTATAGCACATGGGCTCCTGGTTTTCCTGCTAAACTAATGGTTACTGCTTCTCAATCTTTTCTGATGGTTTTTCTTTCTCTACTCAACATCTTATGATAGAACCTCCAGATATTAGTTTTTTAAAAGTACTCACTTTCTTGGTGATCTTGTGAAATTTTATGGACCAAGTGTTATGTGTATTCTATTCTAGGATTCCTAGCATTTATATCTCCAGCTTGAATCCCTCCACTGAACTCTGACTCCAAAGTCATGTATCAAGATCTCTATTTGTTTGTCTAATAGGAAGATCAAAGTTAACATAAAAAATGAAAGATCCCAATCATTCTCCCAAATCTCATTTTTGTGCAGTTTTCTCTTACTTAGCTAACACAAATTATATTATTCCTGTGGTTTAGGCTTGGTATTATCCTAAAATCTCTCATTTTCTTACATTCTTTGTTAAGTCAGTCAACAAATCTTTTTGGCCTTACATTAAAACAAATATTCTAATCTGAGTTTGTCACCACCTCTGATACCAAGCACACAGTAAGCCAATCATTGTGATGACCGGTTTTCTGCCTGCATATAGTAAGCCAATCACTGTAATGACAAAGTTTTCTGTAGGAGAGTTTGTTCATAAGACCACTAAATGAGGAGGCAGGATAACAGGTCTCAAACCTGTGTAAGAGAATTAACTCTCCATGAAGTCACACTTGGCCAATGGGGAATGACAGCTGTGGAGAAAAACTTCCCTCCCCATCTTTTGGGTAGATAGGACCCCTCCTCACCCTTTGGGTAGATATTGCATACTGTACACCTCCCCAGAGGCTTACCTGTGTGGGGTTCCAGTTCCCCACAGCAACTAGCTTCATAATGCTCTTGCTTCACTCTCTGTTTCCATTTCCCTCTCAGGTCCCTGGTCCTCTTTCTTGTGACCACTGTACTTTACATAAGAAGCCAGCTGTGGACAAGCCATTGCATCAGGCACTGCTTTGGGGAAAATTCAGGTTCAGATTCCTTGTAATGGGTCTCCCTTCCAGGTTTGTGCCATTCAGTCTATTCTCAGCTGAGAAGTTAAAGTGATTCCTTTAAAACATAGGTCCAGTCATGTTGCTCCTTTGCTTAAAGCCTCAATGGCTTCCCATCTCTTGCAGAGCAAAAATGGAATAGCTTGACCATGCCTTCCCAGCCCCCACTCCCTCTGGCCTTTCTTAACTTGCATGACCTCCTCCATACCTGTGCTCTTTATGGCCACTTCACTCTGGTATCCCCAGCTTCCTTGCTATTTCTTGAACATACTGGGCATACTTCCATTTCAGGGGCTTTGGTCTTGCTGCTCCTCCTTTCCTTAATTGTCAGCATGGCCCACTTCCTTCAGCTCCATCAGGCATTTGCTTAGATGTCCCCTTCTCAGGAAGGTCAACCCTAACCACTCTAGTGAGTATTGAACTCTCTGTTTACCAGTGTAATCAACTTTGTTTGTTTTATCTTTCTCATAGTACTCATCTCTCTTTAATATTCCATATGCTTAGTTATTTTAGCATGCTTATTTTTATTTCATTTTTGGCCATCCCCCAAGAATTTGTAAAGGTTGTAGAAGGGCAGGGAATTTTGTTTACTTCTATATCTCTGGTGCCTAGGTTAGTGCCTGGCACATAGTAAGCACTTAATGTATATTTGTAGAATAAACAAATGAATGATGGTCTTTGGAACTTCAGGCAACTAGACAACCATAAAGATGGTTGTATTAGGAAATAAACATATTCTCACCTTTTCTTTTCCTTTATTCTGTTTGCGTTGTCTCCCAAATTCAGAAGGCTGAGTAGAAATAACACACATCAGGAAACTCTATAGAAGACACTGATTTTTTTAGCTAAGTGAAGTCTTTTCATGTGTCATCCTTAGAGGTACAACTGAGTAGATGGTGGATACAATTATTAAGAATATTCTTTGATTTGAGAGTACCTTCCACTTAAAATTGTGTAGATGAAGTGATAGAAGACATTAAAAACTTCATTGGCCAATATTACCTTTGTACAATGGGAATCTATTAGTAGATATAAATTAACATTGCAATTTCTTATAAAATTTCATACCTGGGAGATGACAGGCAATTAAAAGATGTTTCCATGTCATTGTAAATTGTTTTTAGTAGTTTTTACACTCTAGTTTTTTCCACATTTTATTTGAATAAGTTTAACACATTTGTCTTTTCTAATAGTTTGCATTTTTTTTCAAAGGAAGAGAACCCAGTATTTGCTTTGAACATTTCTAGATCCTAGTATAGTGCCTGTGCGTTACAGGCAGTTCTAAATGTTTGTTGAGAAAAGTAAAGATGTGAATGAATTTTCACACCCTCACATAGTATAGCCCTCGATTCTCTCCACAGTCATGCTACATAGGCAGTAGTATAATTTGAGATGGGGTGAGTTATATCTTTCTTTTACATGGTGGGAAAAAGATGCTTATGAAATAGGAATTGGGTAAAGAGAACCAGCATGATTTCTGGACCACAGTCAGATGCTCAGCACAATTTTAGTGAAGTACATATGGGGGTTGGGAATCTAGAAATTGACATTTGTTAAACTTCCCAAGCTCATGAACTCATTAGAAGGTGATCCTATACTCTCAATGCTATGTTATACCAGGTTGAGGACTGCTCTCTAGAGAGTAAGCTCTGGAAAGTTTGTCCTGGCCATTACTATGTCCTCTGAACTTAACACATTGCTGGCCTCATAGTAAGTACACAAAAAACATTCATGGAATGAACAAATGAAATGAACCCATGACAGGTCGATTGACAACCCTCTTCACTAACTCATTTTAATCCTCTATATTCTATATTCACTTTTGGCCAAATCCCGTCATATGAAGGACTCTAAAAACCTCAGAATTTATTTATAAAAAATTGTGTATTTATTCTTACATGTTTAGCTTCAGTCACCTTCAAAATACTGTCCGTTTGATACAACACACTTGTTGAGATGTTTTTTTCTACTGCTCAAAACAGTTTTTAAGCTGGTCATTTTTGATACTTTTTAGTGCTTCTGCAGTTTTTTGTTTTACCTCTTCCACGCTGGCAAAACATTTCCCTTTGAGGACAAAAAAATCGCTGGGGGTGAAATCTTGTGAATAAGCAGGGTAGGGCGCAGGGGTCTTTCCATTTTCAGTCAAAAACTGCTGAACACTTAGCACAGGGTAGTCAAAGTGTTCATGTATGTCACTCATCATGAAATGGGCAAATGTGTTGAATCTCCAAACAAACGAAAAAAAATTCACTGACACCGAACGCAGCCTCTCAACAATGCTAGCTGGTACATGAATACCAATGGGTTTCCAGAACACTTACCTAATAGGGAAAAGCTGTACTACAAGGGGTCTGCCCGCCAAAAATAATTCCGGGTTTTTTTTGGGTCCCCCTTGTACAGGGCACAGTAGGGACACCTTATTGGCTTGCATTTTATTGATTCTTCTTATATTTAAACAAAAGTGATTGAATACCTTTGTCCTTAATTAATGGTCTAAATAAACTGAGGGAAAGTCTATAAAAGTAGATTATTGACTAAAATATCTGGGACTTGGTTTTGCTGTTCTATATTTATTCAGATGACATACTAGGAATTTTTTTTAATATACGCCAATTATCTTTGCTGCCTGCAGAAAAATTCTAATTGTTTTAATATCTTCCATGGCTAATTGAAATAACAATGGAAAAAGAAAGTTCACACCAATTCATTTTCTGCCTGAAAATTTACTCTTTCTTATTTAATTACTATTATTGTATTTTAGTGAGCTATTGCTACAAACAAAGCTAAGTTTTTTTGTTTTTTTTAGTTGGAGTCTCATTCGGTTGCCCAGGCTGGAGTTCCATGGCACACTCATAGTCACCCCAGCGTCGAACTGCTGGGCTCTGGCGCTCCTTCCACCTCAGCCTTCCAAGTAGCTGAAACCACAGGCACATGCTACCATGACCGGCTAATTTTTGATTTATTGTAGAGACGAGGTCTTGCCAAGTTGCCTGGGCTGGTCTCGAATCTGCGGGCTCAGGCAATTCATTCACCTCGACCTCCCAAAGTCCTGAGATTACAGGCTGA
>NW_007259689.1:233263-398213 GCF_000164805.1 Carlito syrichta | reverse complement strand
CTGAGGGAAAAAAATAGAAAGAAAGATGAAAGAAAGGAGGGAAGGAAGGGATGGAAGATGAGAAGAAACACAGTCATTGCCAACCCCACAATGGAGAAGGAGAATGAATGAGACCTCAACTCGCCCCCCCACAAAAAAAAAGAGACGAGGTCTTGCCAAGTTGCCTGGGCTGGTCTCGAATCTGCGGGCTCAAGCCATCCACTCACCTTGGCCTTCCAAAGTGCTGGTATTATAGGCCGAGCCACTGAGCCCGGCCTAAAGGTAAGATTTTTAAGGTGTAATTTTAACAACTAGAACAACTATGTTAATTAGATTGTCATGAAATAATTTGTATTTATAATTAAATTTGAAAGTCAAAGCCAGCAATTTTGGTCTGATTCATTTGGGATATATTTATTTATGCCTTCATAGTATCCAGGGCATATGTTCAATTCTTCATCTTAGAACCTCTCTTAACATCACTTAACATTGATTGGGAACTTCTGAATTCAGATTGTTTTACCAATCCAAGCCTACTTTGCAATGCATTCAAAGTAACTTTATTTTATACAGGTTACATGTAGTGAATGAAAAAAGCAAGCATGATTTAATGTTTTTTATTAAATGCAGAGAATATTTCACAACACAATTATGCTTTCTGAATGTCTAATTAGGGTGATATCTGCTATAATCTAAATGTTCGTGTCCCCCCCTAAATTCATATGTTAAAATTCTAGCCCTCAAGGTGCTGGTGTTAGGGGATGGCAGGTCTTTGAGGGATAATTAGGTCATAAGAATAGAGCCTTTATGGATGGGATTAATACTTTTATAAAATAAACCCCAGAGACATACCTGCCCCTTTCTATCATATGAGAACACAGAGCGAAGGCCCTCCCTGTGAACTAGAAAATGGGCCTTCATCAGACAACGCTTCTGCCAGTGCCTTGACCTTGGACTTCCCAGCCTCCAGAACTATGAGAAATAAATTTCTGTTGTTTGTGAGCCCCCCATATGTTATTAATTATGGTATTCTGCTGTAGCAGTCTGAAAAGATGGAGACGTCTTAAGATATCAGCTTGAAAAGATTAAGACTTGTCTTAAGATATAAAGGCAGTTGGTCTAACAAATGCAAATTTTTCTTGAAGGAGGTAGACTGCAAAAGCAATGTGATAAAAATACCTTAAATATATGTGTCCCATCATTCTGCAGATTACATAAACCTCAGCATTTCTACATAAAAATAGTAATAGCACTCATTTGGACTCAGGCTTCACTTACTAAGCAAGTAGGAAGCTCTTACCCAGATCTCTTCCATCTAGACTGGAGGTTACATGAGTTTTTCACATGTGCTCTAAATATTCTCTTTCTAGACAGAGAACAGTACAAGAATATCCCACTAAAGGGAAGGAAGAAAGGGAGGAATACATTCTTAGAAATGGGAGCACTTACTGGTCACTGCTGATGTTTACAGCATAATGGAAGCAAAGCACTATACAATGTCTTTTCATTAATAAATATGCACTTCTTAGTCATATGGTTACCCCACATATCCTTCTTACCCTCTGCTTCCCAGTGAGCCATGGTTCTCTTTTAGACTTTTCTTTAAAAGAGCACCATCCTACCCTCCATCTAGGGGTCAGGAAGCAGTAAGGAAGCTGGTAGAAGGTGGGACTAGGCAGAAACAAGGAGCAGTCATTAGCAGCTACAGAAGCTGGGAGCCAGGTTGTGGGAAGCCAGGTGAAAACTGGTGGAGAATGGTCAAGGTACAGTGATGGCCATAAAGCCAAAGGTTCAGACCAGCAAGGGGTTGTCCAGAATACACAGAGGCTTGGTCTTCCCGGGGCAACAGTGAGAAGTGGCAGAGACTGCGATGTCCATTTCTTTTGACCTCCACTGCCTGCCTTCTCTGGGGCAATTCTCTTGTAGCTTTTCTGTTCTCTGTTGGGCCTCTGTGACCATCCCAGAACTGCAGTCCTCCCTGCTTCACTGAGGCTTAGATTTTTGTGGTCTCGTCTATCCCTACAGAACTTCCCTGTTCAGGGTCCTAAACCTTGAGGGATTTGTTCTATGTGATCTGGTGGCCAGTATTTGCCAAGGGGACAGTAGATGCTACAATTTCATGTGTCACCTTTTCCAAGTTAAGTTTGTGAAGCTAACATGGATGCATCTGGAAGAAATATGAATTTCAAACTGAAACAGTTGGGGGAATCATTTGTCCTTGATGCCTCCAAAAGTCTATTTCATAAGAGGCCTCTCTAAAGTGTTCACCTAGAGAAGAGATATGCCACAGAAACATGGGATTTTATAGCTATGGCAAGATGATCTCTGTAGTTATTTCTTAATATCCTAATGGTTCTCAGTACATGTTATCTACAATGGGTGCTCATCTAACACTTGTTAATAAACAACGTGGATAGGGAAATAGAAAGTTTCTGTGCTCTAATGACATCTGCTGTCACTATTTGTGACATGCTCAAAATGCAGTTGATGAAATTCATGGTTGAAAAATGAAAGCGACTCTTTACAGATGTTGTGGGCTTGAACTGTTATAAGATATTGACACTTCAGTCGATTCAATTCAGATTTGGTTGGTGTATGTGAACAATATTCAGAGCAGGCTCTGTCTTCGAAGGGAAGAAATAAATTGACTCCTTAAGGGATTTCAAAGGCTGCTGGGAAAGCCTTCTGCCATCTGGCTCCTAAAATACCTCACTTGCTTTCTGTTGCCTGAAATTCCACAAACCGAAGTTCCAGATTTTTCCTTATGCTTTCTTTCCCCCAAGAAAATAAAATAGCAAAATAGATTCATCTGAGGAGCGATTAGAAAAATCCCCACACTTGGGCCACCCCCCCACCCCCGGAGTGTCTGCTTTTATTAGCTTGGATTGGGACCCAGGTATTTGTATTTTTAAAAAATCTGCCTAAGTGATTTTAATGTGAGGGCAGTTTTGATAAACACTGTGTTAGTGGGACACTAAACTATTCATTTGCACCTGGGATATCTGAATGTGGACGTTTTCTTTTTGTTTTCTTTTAAATCAGATATCTTCCTGGAAAATAGCTTACTAGAGAGGAGAAGACAACAAGGAAGTGAACTCTAGACACTATAGGAGATTGAGAGGTCAAACCAAAGAGGCGTGGAGTGGGAGACATGAGGGTTCCAAAAGCAGGCACTGATTAGCTATAACACGGTTAACTCCAAATCTGAGGGGACTTGCATGTAATGTTTATCTATTCCAAAGAAATCACTTGGAGGTCCAGCAGGGAAAGACACTGGTTTATTCAAACTTCTGGGAAGCATGGATGGTGGTGGGTTGGTGAAGAATCCATGCTTTGCGGCAGTATAGCAAACAGTTTTATAGGCAGGCAAGTTAATTAGTCAAATTCCACCTGGTGTTTACAATTACATTGATTAAGAGCAAAAACATCATTGCTTTCAACTTTGCCTGGTCACCTGCATCCCATGACTCATTATTGGTAATGTGAACACCCTTCAGAGACCAGCCTTAGCCAGAGGCCACTGTTTGAGGGAAGGGAGGGGGGAAGCAGTCCATATCCGGACCATACCCCACACTAGCTTACATTGTTGGAAGGCTGTGTCGTGTTGGTATTAATGGTAAACAATGAGGAAATGACAAGTGGTAGGCTCCCTTTTTCTCCCTTTACTTACCCTGCCTTGGGTGTTTGAGAAGCCATCCACATGTAGGGTAGCCGCCCTGGGAATGGTACACTGGTGTGCATGCTGATCTTAGGCAGTGGAAGAAGTTTTCAGATGTGGGTGCCACAGTTGCTAATGTTCTGTAGACCATTGGTGAGATGCCTGCTTTCTCTATTGATTTGAAGTTCCAGATTAATGGCCCTGAAAATTGAATTAGCTCAGTGACTGCGGTAAGATCCACGAAGGAAGGAAAACAGAATAGTTACATCTTGTGGCCAGTGGCTACAGAAAGAAGCTTTTTAGCTAGGTGTTTTCAATGTTAGAGTGGATCTGAAATGGGAACACAACAAGGAGAGATCAAAGTTGGAGTTAAAGCTCAAGGGTTAAAAATATGCTTGAGTGTTAAAATGCCATGGAATGAACAACCAGTGGGTAGACATGTTTTTCTCCCAGCTGCAAATTCTTTGCTCTCCTTGGTCTAGATGCCGTTCAAGCTTTTCAAGGAAACAAAACTGATCAGAGAAAATAAATCAATGAAAAGTGGGGTAAAGGCAATCATGAGGGGTGAACATGCCCTTTTACACTACTTGAAAGTTTAAAAAGGTATTTCTCCCTTAAAAGCAAAAATGGAGGCATCCGATTATATTGGCGCCCTGGTATTGCTTTGGGATGAGTCGCCCCCAAGGTGGCTTGTTGGTGAGTTGGTGAAGTGGAGGTTTCAGGGCCACTCACTCATACTAGATCCCCTCTAAAGCCTTGGTAGGTGGGGCCAAAGCAGTGACTTCTAGTGGTCAGAGGATTTATAAAATTAGACAAAGAAGAGAGTTTTAACAGCAATCAGTTATCACTGCTCTCTTCACTCCAACTTTCTGTGGACTTGCTTCTTTCTATGGTATGCAGTATTAGAGGGACTGCATGCCTCTGTGGCATCTAGCTAAAAAATTTATGAGGTAATTTGTGTAGTTTGTAGCCATTTCCGAGTATACTTGAGTTACTGCTAGATGTCCTATTATACTTGTGTCTCACAGGAAAACTCATTTTATGCTCACTATATAACTTATCCAGCAGTACAGTATCATGATATAAACCCAGCTCCTGAGGTATGCTGGTAAGACAGCGGAAGCCATGTTTGAAATGTGTGAAGCCAGAAGCTGCTCTATGGGACATTTTCCCAAATGTCAGATGTGCAAGGTTATAAGTGGAGAATTCAGTTTGTATTGATCTCTAATGAAAGCACAAGTTCTATCTAGTCAGTAACATCCATCTTTTTTCAGTGGTTGTGACGTGAAATAAAATTTATCAGTATTCTTGTGTTTAAAGAACACAAATCTATAGCAGTATAACAAACTGGTGAACTTGCTTATTTTATGCATTCTAGTACATCAGATGGCACCTTAAAGTATCTGGCATATCTTTCCTTTGTGAAGTTTGGCTGTTACAGACCAAATGTTTATTGTGTTCAATAAACAAAACAAAAACAATAAACTATGCTAGCGGAATGACTGAATTATTCTAGTAATCTCTGCATTTGAAAAATGTTTCAAAATTGTTATATGAAGGATATACAGCCAGAAATGTAGGAAAAGGTATGATTGAGGTATGTCTGGTAATTAATGAATAGTCATTACATTGTTTTTGTCAATTTTGTGATATCGTAGTTCTTAGCTCTTTACAAATTATCACTTGTGTTTTCTTAGCTCTTTACAAATTATCACTTGTGTTATTCATTCTAAATAAATAGCACTTTAATGCTTACTTTTGTATTCTCAATTTTATATTCTTTTCATAAAGAGGGAGCTTCTAAATTGTATATCTATCAGGCTGCACAAAACCTGTATCTGTATTTATTTCTGCTGGAGAAATTTTTACATGGTATGGGCAAGATATAAAGAATAAGAGTGAAATTGAGCTTCTGAGTTGAGATGTTTTCCACTTGCTTGGGAGTTAGAAAAGATGGGTGCTCTTAGGAATTCTGGTTGTCAGACAGATCCAGCTTTCTGAGGGAGGGGTACAGGGAAAAAATGCTATTTAGTAAACAAACAGTAATAAAATGCTAGGATTATACCAGTGCTCTGTATCCATTATCTCAATTTAACCCTCACAGCAGGTCTGTGAGGATAGAGGAAGCTAAGATGAATGGAGAGATGAAAAACCCACACCCACTAAACGCCTTGGAATTAGAATCTAGATCTATCTGACTGATGGTTTTTACCATGACTTACAGATTTAAGACTCCAAGTTTCCTCAGCTATACAATGAGAACAATCATATGTCTTTTTGACTTGCTTCCCAGGGTTATGCCAGATCAGGGTGTCTGTGAGAAAGGATTTTTATTATTCTGTAAATATGAAATAACATTTATGGTCTGCAGTTCTGTATGAAGCCCACATAATTTGGGGCATTTAGTTATTTAATATTAGTAGCTCTGAGATATTCTGTGTGGACATCAACAGGTATGTGTCTTTTGTTACAAAAGGACATCCTGACTCCACACCAGAGCGGAGAACAGAGGTACAGAAAGATAGTCACAATGAGGAAAAGAGACAAAGAGTTTACAGCTGAGTTTAGAGAAAGAAGTGACTCAGTATAGAACATGTTGGAGGAAATCATCTTCTCCCCCAAAGTGATTATTAAAGATTTGGTCATTTAAATTAACCTTGTGCTTTTTTTTCCCCCTTCCAAATTTATCTATTTGTTTATTTGCAACCATGTTATTGAATTATGACTGACATACAGAAAGCTGTGCTCTACAGAGCCTCAGAATAAGATGTTAAAAATATTAGAGGCCCAAATATATGAATTTGGAAGAAAATACATTTAAACTTGACAAAAACAGAGTCTGTATTCTTTTGGGCAGACTGGATAAGGAATAGTAACTTTTTTTTATTGAGAAGAAACTTTTAGTTAAAATCAGAATGAAATTGGATTATTTATAGAAAGCTGTGTATGTTAATGCTCACATTATCTGTGTAGTAATATGTATGGATTTTTCATTTTAAAGTATGTGATTAGTAGTATTCAATCAAGCTTTTAAAAAATGAAACAATATGAATTTGAAAATTATTCTGGGTGTGTTCCTAGTTAGGTACATGAACAAAGTAGACTATACCTAGTTACTGTAGTCAAGATTCTGGTTTCTGAAAAAATGTAATACTGGGTTAGAAGAACTGCTTTAACAAACTTATTACTGAATGAGCAGCATGTAAGTCCAGGATGAGATATGGAACTTGAGAAGCAGGCTAGATAACCTGATGCTCTTTCTTTTTATTTTTTATTATAAAGATGTGGGGTACAATTCAGGGTTAGGTATACAAACATTGATTATGCAGGTACCCTTGTTGATGAGGTATGCCTTCCTGCCTTGATGCTCTTCCAAACTGAAATTTAAAAAATATATTTAAAAGCTTCTATATGGCGAGTATGGGGGATTTTTTTTTTACTATGATATTAGAGAAGACATAGAATAACATATTCATTCATCTGTATGACACAAAATATGAGTCAAACTAGTTCATGTTTTCTCTAGACCTTATCAATTTTCTTTTATAATTATTTGATTTATAGACATTATAGAATTATAGGAGTCCATGACAACTTCTTAGAAGGCACAGTACAAATTTTCAAAGTTAGTAAACTAAATTACTCATTCCCTACTAGCAGACCTATGTCTGACTTTATTTAGTTTTAGAACCTCAGTTGATTTTATTGACATCTAACTCACTGAAATTATTTAAGTGTAGTGAAAAATGTAGAGATGTACTGTAAGGAATATTTGGGGTTTTGACTTGGCTCTATCTATTTTAATGAATACATTTATCCCAGTGATGCTTTATTATTCACTAAAAATCAATGTCACAGGCAACTTGGCTAGTCTGTCCATTAGTCCAAATATAGATAAAAGTTACTTATTTCATTTTCTCCTCTTGTCTTCTTTTAAATCTCTTCTATATATATTTTGCTTGGTTCTGATTTTTAATCTCTGTTTACATTTTGCTGTTTCATTGCATGTGTTCTGCTGTAAGTCATATTAAATCTTTTGTGGAAAGTGATAAAGTATAAAACAAACAAGTATTTCAAGGCCTCTTGCCTTTGCTTTTGTTTTTTATCTTTTCCATCTACCCCACAGTTATCAGAAGTCTAATGGGATGTTGGCCTGAATACATGTCCCTGTTGCCTGGACATCCACTCTCAACTCTAAATTCAATCACCAACTGCGTCTCCATTGGTGAATAGAAACTTGGACTGGAGGGTCTGTGATGCTCCAAGACTCTGACCCTGCCAAGCTGGAAGCTGTGGACAATTTTCTTTTCTGAGCTTGGAAGTTGGCCCGGGCTGGGAATCTGAACTCTTTTTTTCCTAAAGAGACATTGTACATTTAGTGTTTGTAGATCCCCAAGAGTAAAACCTGTGCCAACCCACGCATGCTGTTTTAGGAGGACCTGCTAATCTTCAAGGCTCCTCTCTCTACCTAGGAGAGCATTAGCCAGGCTTCTTCTTGTTGTTGCTGAAGGGATTGAAGTTTTCACATCTCTTTCTGCTAGCAGCAGTACTTCTACTTGTGGGTTTCCATTACTCCCAGCTACCCTATGAACTCAGCATGAGAATAGATTCAAAGGATATCACAACCTAAGGGGACCCAGTAGAGCAGTCCCTTTGAGATAAAAGAAGCAGAGAGAGGGAAGGAATAAGGGACAGTGACAGAGTGAGAGAGACAGAGACCCATCAGAATGAGAAAGCTTCTAGAGTAATAACACTGTTAAAGGAGACTGACAACTGTCAGAATAATCACAACAAAATGTTTTTAAAGAAGGCTCAGAGAGATTCTATTATAGCTCTATAAAGACTTCCCAAAATGTAAAAAAGGAAGTTTAATTTTTATATTTAAAAATTAAGCAGAAGAATTAAGGAGAGACTAGTTACTACAGAGATCAGAATTAGTAGCCTGAAGGGTCCAGTGAAAGATATTTCATAACATAGCAAAAATACAAAGAGAATAATTGTGAGGAAAAAAACAAGAGATTTGGTGGATAGCAGCAGGAGTTCTAAAATGTGGATAATAGGGATACTGGAAGAGAAAAAGGAACAGACAAAAGGAAAGATAATCAAAATAAGAAATGGGAAATATAACATGAAATGGAAACAAGACTTGTGGATTCAGACCGAATACGTAGTCTGAATTACTAGGCAGGATTGATTTCCACAGCTGAGTGTCAGAACATAGGCTGGAGGATCTGGCTTTCCATTCTGCTCTCAGTCTTGTCCCTAGAGAATTCCTTGGTGTGTTTGCCACGTGATGGAGGAACCTTGATATTCCCTGATAACAGCACTTTTGTTGCACTTTGAACTTCTCATGTGACAGTTCAGCCATATTCCATTGGCTTCCACATCAATTCTCATTATCCAATGGACAAAAAGGTATTGTGTACTCACAGAAGCACAGCTTCCATAGAGAATGGCTCATGTTATGTGAATTCTTTTGAACTGCTATGCACTCTGGTGCAATATTGACCCTAGAACTAGGTTTGGGACAGGGGAATGTAAGAGTGGAATTTTTTTGCAATTAGAAGAATTTAGCAAGCCAGAGACAATCTGGAAAGGAGGCGTGAGATGACATGAAGCTTGGATTTGATGGAATATAAAGTCTCCAGTGAACACTTTCACAAGGGTTTGATTCCAAGACAATAACAGAGGTATTTAATGTCTGAAGCTCAGTTTGAAACTGCATTTCTGTGCTATAAACTCTATGACTCTGCTCCTTCCTAATTTTTGGTGAAAACCTACCATACTTAATGATAACACTATATGTATTCTAAACAGAAAGAGGTTTATTACATAAAAAGTGCTTAGAAAATAACTGGATATTTAAAAAATTGGAGGTATGAAGGAAGGGGTCCAGACTGGACATCTGGAAATGCCTTGAAGAAGAATGTTGAACTGTTTCACTAGGGAGGCCACGATCTCTGAGGCCTTCATTGAAGCCTTGTTGGAAACAAGAAACCTCTGCAGACACTGAGTCCATCTCTCAACCCATAAAACTGAACAACAGACCCTGGAATGCTGACATAGAAATGTGACCTTTCTTGGTAGCAGCAACAGTCAAGTTATGGAATATCCACAGTATTTCTGTCTTAACTTAATTTGCTTTTACACTGCTGTAGATACTTGGTGCAAAAGCTGAAAGAGGCCATTGAGAGAACAAAGCACAGGGCTGATTTTCACAGGGACAAAGAAACAGGAACAGAGAGACCTAGTGTGGTCAGGAAGATATTTCATGAACTGAAGAAATTAGGGAGAAGCAGAATCTGGGGACAGAATAATCATGATGCCAATCTAGGTGACAATAGTCTGTGGGTGACTTCAATTGTGTTGAGGTGCTTTAGGATGACTTAGGGTCAGGGTGATGAGTCATGGCATGGCTAAACCACTTCCTAAATCCCAATGAATGGCAAACATTGAAAATCTTCAATGACCTCTATTATCTGGGCCTAAAAGTATTCAATTAAGTTCTTTGAAATTCAATCCCCCAATTAACTGGAATTGGCACTAAGAGAAGAATGATCCCTGCTTGCTACTCTGCTTGTCAATACTTGTGAAGCAAACTTAGTCTCCTTGATAAAATATTACAAAGCTGTTATTGTTTACAACTTGATCAAAATCACATGGGCTGCACACAGAACTTCAAGCTGTAAATGATATTTCATGTTAATAGAATGTATTAGGAGGCAGTGACTGTGTATGACTGTAGTTAGAAAACAGCAAGCAAACAACAAAAGACACTAGGAAATGGAGGCTAGGCATTAATGTCTGTGTTTCAGAGTGGTTAGGCAGTCTAATCCAACAGGGAGGGTGGTCTATAAGAATTAGGTGATGTAACTTGACCTTCGCACTTCTATTTTATTGTTCCATGTTGCTGATGATCTTCAAAAGCTTAAGCTTTCTAAGAATGTGAACTTATTTGTAAACAGGGTCTTTGCAAATACATCTAGTTAAGTTGAGGTCATTAGGATACTCCCTAATCCAATATGGCCTGTGTCCTTATTACACAGACACACATACAGGGCGAATCCTGTGTGAAGATGTAGGCAGAGACTGGAGTGACACACTACAAATCAAGGAATGTGAAAGATTACCAGCAACCACCAGAAACTTGGGCAGAGGCATGGAACAGATTCTCTCTCCTAGCCCCTACAAGGAACCAGCCCTGCTGATACTTTGATTTCAGACTTCCAGCCTTCAGAACTATGAGACAATACATTTCTGTTGTTTATGGCACACAGTTAGTGGTAACTTACTATGGCAGACTTAGCAAACCAATATCAAACTTTTAAAAAAGAATATAAAGAGCCAGGCTCAGTGGCTCAGCCTGTAATCCTGCGCCTTTGGGAGGCTGAGGTGAGTGGATTGCCTGAGCCCGCGGGTTCGAGAACCGCCTGGGCAGCGAGACCTCATCTCTACAATAAATAAAAAAATCAGCCGGGTGTGGTAGCGTGTACCTGTAGTTCTGGTTACTTGGAAGGCTGAGGCAGCAGCAGGTCGATGCTGGGGTGGTCGTGAGCGTGCCATAGCACTCCAGCCTGGGCGACAGAGTGAGACTCTAACTCCCCCCCAAAATAAATAAATAAATAAATAAAAAAGAATATGTCTGTAGAAGAGAAGAGCCAGATATCCTGGGATGAGACCTTTTTTTACTTTTTGAGACTCCAACTCAAAAATTAAAAAAAATAACATAAAGAATTCTAAATTGATAAAGTAACAATTAAGAAGAATGAACATTATGCCATTACATAAACTATCCATACACTCAGACACCAATCAATTGAACACCACCTCTCCAGATGATGGAAACTTTGGCCACAAATTTCAATATGACAGAACCAGCTGTAAGAATATCGTATTACACTATAAGATAATTTTAAAAGATACTCTCTTAGAAGTGATATGACAAATTTCAGTCAGAAAGTAGAACATTTGAAGGAAAACTCACCAAAAGATATAAGATGGTAAAGGAAAGCAAATCCAAAGTAGGATGTTAGTACCATTTCAAAAAGTATAAACAGGTATTTTGCTTCTTTTCTGACCTAAAGTGTCCCCTGTGGTATTATGATAAAAATGTAATTAGACAGTAGTGTCTAGAATGAAAATTACCTGGACTCTTGACAGTGAGGTTTTTATGTGAAATTGCATCTGTTTCCAAGTAGATATCCAAAGTAAGTTGATCGAAGGATTGCCTGGCACATATAGTCTAGTGGTCCCTGCCCCAAAGAATATATAAAGGGTCACGCCTTAGCTCCCCCTCTAGGGGAATGCATGTTGTCTTCACTTTTTTCATTCACAACCAAGTCTTATACACAAAACAGCACTGGTAATATTTTGGGTGTTTAACTTTCACTATAAGGGGAAACATTTTCATTACTTTATAAACTTCTAATAATCACACCAAAAAGTTGCTTTTTGTAAAAAATCCCCTTTTCCCCTCTGGAGTACCCCCACTACTGAATACACACACATACAAAATTTAAAGACACTTAAACCAGTGTGCATGCATTATAAGAAAGGGGCAACTTCAGAAATGAGGTCATCTTTTAACCTGCCTTAACACACGAGAAAATCATGATTATATTTTTCCCTTCTTGGGAGAATTTACATGCTTTCAAAAATTATTATTTCAGTGCAGTCAATACAGGTTTATGTCTAAGTAGAAAACTGTTATTTTGCTGTATGGCAAAATAAGTAGAAATAAACCAAGAACTCTTGATGTTAATTTAAACTAGAACTCAAAATAACTTGTGGAATGTAATTTAAGTATTTGGATAAAACTAGCTAGTAGTAGCTGTTATTTATGGAATGTTTACTATGTGCCAATCACCGAATTAATGCTTTATTCATTTGTCATACATACAGAGTTTTTGTGAGGACCAAGTGAGACATGTATGTGAAAAGTTTTGGAAGCTTGAATGCTGCAGAGTTGCATGGAGCCCAATCCCGGAGCTAGGGTCCTGTGCTCACCAAAACACAGGTGGTATTCAGATGTTTAAATGTCTGTGTTTACTAACAAATATTATTATTTAAAATCCAAAACATTTTTATCTATTAGAAATTAATGATGATAAGCAATAATAATTTAAATGGTCTTTTGTTTTGAAAGACTTGAGTATAATATATTACTAATATCAGGGCAGGTAGGGTCTTCATGTAATGATGCCATAGGACTCATTCACCCTGCAGACATATTTATTTAGGTGAAAAGTAGAAAGTCACAAGGTGTAATGTGTGCAGATTATCATAATTTTAAGTAGTTATTTATTAAAAGTATTCTGTTAGGTTTATGTGTGAGTTTGCTAAAACAAAAATGAGATACTCAGCGTAATTATTTTAAGCTTCATTCAAGTTGCTACATGTATCAGTAGTTAATTTCTTTTTGTCACTGTGTAGTATTTCTTTGTATGGATGGACCACAATTATTCTATTCATGCACCTGTTGATAGACGCGTGGATTATTTCTAGTTTTAGGATGTTAACAAATAAAGCTACTGCAAATATCCATGTACAAGTGTTTATATGTACATATGCTTTTATTTCTTTTGAATAAATACCCAGAATGGAAACCGCTGGGTTATATGGTAGGTATATGTCTAATTTGAGAAATTGTCAAACTGTCAAAGTAATTGAGACTGTTTATATTTCCATCTGAAGTGTATGAGAATTCCAGTTGCTCAATACCCTTGTAAATACTTGATATGGCCAGTGTTTTCAATTTCAGATATTCTAATAAGTCATTAGTTATATCACATTATGATTTTAATTTGCATTTCTTTAATGATGGATGATGTTAAGAATTATTCATGCACTTATCTGTCATCAGCAAATCTTCTTTGGCAAAATGTCATCAAATTATTCACTCATTTTAAAAAATTGTTTTTCTTCTTCTTATTACAATCTGATAGCTCTTTATGTACTCTGGGTAAAAATTCTTTATCAGATTTGAGATTTTCAGATATTCAATACTGTGGTTTTTTTCTTTTCATCCTTTTACTAGTGTCTTTTAAAAAGCAGGTGTTCTTCACTTTGATGAAGTCTAATTCATAGATTTGTTATTTTATGGATGGTGCTTTTGATATCTCATCTAATAAATCTTTGCCTAAACTATGGCACAGAAATTTTCTTCTATGTTTTAAATGCCATAGTTTTAGATTTTACATTTATGTCTATATCTATTCCTGAGTTAGCTTTCTTATGTTGTGCAAGATATGAATTGAAGTTCATTTTTTTGTATATGACTATCCAATTATTCCAATAACATTTGCTGAAAAGACTGTCTTTTCTCCACTGAATTGTGTTTGAAGTATTGTGGAAAATCAATTGACTATATACGGACTGGTCTGTTCTGTTTCATTGATTAATTGTCTTTCTTGGAGCCAATAGTTTTACCTTGATTATGGTAGTTTTATAATAAATCTTGAGGTGAGATACAAGAATTTGTTCCTTTTTAAAGTTATTTTGGTTATTCTAGGTCCTTTGAATTCGAAATGAATTTTAGAAATGCTTGTCAACAACTATAAAAAGCCGCTGAGACCGTGATTGCAATTGCGTTGAATCTATACATCAATTTTGGAAGAATGCCACTTTCACCAATTTGTGTCTTCTGACCCACAGTAATGGTATATCTTTCCATTTAGTTAGGGCTTCTTTATTTTTCAATACTGGGAAGTTTTCAATATTAGGTCTTGCACATACTTTAATAAATGTATTTCTAAATAGTTGATATCGTTATGTTATTAAGAACTGCATTTTAAAAAAATGCAGTTTCTAACTGTTGATAATATATAGAAATGCAGTTGATATTTTGAACATTGATCTCTTATCTTGCAACCTTGCAACTCACGTGGTCCTAGTAGCTACATAGATTTTTCTGTAGAAAAATAGATCATCAGGACATCTGCAAATGACTAGGTATATCTATGGATGGTGGGATTATAAGGGAAACTTGGATTGTGCT
Organism: Carlito syrichta; assembly: GCF_000164805.1. Taxonomy (NCBI): domain Eukaryota; kingdom Metazoa; phylum Chordata; class Mammalia; order Primates; family Tarsiidae; genus Carlito; species Carlito syrichta. Next base: position 383,580 of record NW_007259689.1, on the reverse strand, counting down.
TCTGAGTTGGATTGCTAGATTGATTTTGTTGGCATTGATAAGAATTAGAAATACAGAATTAAGAGTATATTTTGTAAGAAGAAACATGATGGAATTCAATGCCTGATATGTTGAATTCTAGATTCCCATAAGAATCAAAATGGAAATGTTTAGCAGGTAGTCAGACCCATGATCTGGAGAGCTATCAGAAATGAAGACACGCATTTGGGAGTCATCATCATAGATGGTGGTCTGCTTTAGAGACATATATAAAATAAAAATAAATAGAAGAGAGTCAAGGAGAGAACTCTAGGGAGGATCATGCTTAATTTAGGATGGAGAGACTTGGATATTTTCATGGGTTGAGAGAAAAGAGAGGAAATTAGAGAAAAATGCCACAATTTCTTCTTCGATGAAGAAGAAGATTTTTAGGATCACAAATACTTATTTGAACTCAAGAGAAGGTTCCCACTGGGGGTGTCATATATCTGTCTCTGACGTCTACCTGACTTCAGGGTTAATGAACATGACCTCAGCCTGACATTTTATTTCTGAAATTACAAATCTAAGGGCTAGATTCCAGATGATCAGAGTCTACGTGTATGTCATAATATTTTTTAAAAGGTTTTTACTAAAATACTATTTTTATAGTTACAGAAATAACACACATACATTGTAGAAAATTAGAACACAAAACAAACAAAATTTTTCAAAAGTCACATTCCTACTCCCTCAGATCATCACTGTTAATACCCTCATGCATATTAAATTGTGCATCCTGTTTTGAAAGCTTGTCTTAGTCAATGATCCTCACCTTTCTAGTTCAGTAAATTTTTATCTCATCTATTACACAGATTACATTCAAATTTCCACAACTGGCCAAAAAATGTCCTTTATAATTGGTTTGTCTAAGTCAAAATCACATAGTGCATTTGCTTATTATTTCCCTTTGGTTATTTGGCATAATTGTTTCCTACGATATGTTATCAAAGAGACTGTTATAAGTCAAAATTAGAGACCCATTTTCTAAAAAGCAGTCTGCCTATTCTGATGGGGTTGCTCGTTGAAAAATACGATGGTAATCAAAATCAATAATTAATGTACTATTCAGTTTACCAGTCAGTACTCTGTCAAATCAGCATGTTTATGTATGATGCAGTATGTGTGATGGGATAATTAACCTTACATCTGTGGGATTACTGGACTTGGAATGGCGAGCATTTGATACATGCACTTTCTGTCTCCCTCGGAACTCACTAAGCAATGCCCCTTTGGCGATTCCAGCACAGCTTCCTCCATGCCTGCAGCACCAGCCATGCCTGCAGCACCAGCCATGCCTGCAGCACCAGCTTGTGTGGCTCCAGCTTCACAGTTCTTGTAACATCTACTTCTTTTATTCTTCCAGACACAGGGGAGGTTGCTACTTCTTTTGCCTGGTGACTTTTAAACATGTTTAAACATGTCCACACATTCTCTGACACTCCCCCTACCAAGTGCAGGGATATATTTCTTCTCCCCTTGAGTCTGGATAAAACTTACTGACCAATCAACCAACAGAATATGGCAGAGTTGACACTGTGTGATGTTTGAGGTCAGATCATAAAAGGTAATAGATCTTTTAACTTGTTCCTTTGCCTCTAAGGCCCGAGCTATCATGTGAAAAGCCTAAGACTGTCATGCTGTAATGAAGGACAGGTCATGGGGAGAAGTGATGTGTGGCTGTTTCAGGCAAAATTTCCTGCTAGTGTTGTAACCAATGGCTAGCATCAACTACCAGACATATGAGCAACAAGCTTTTGCCACCATCTGGCTATAACTGTATGAGAACCCAAGTGAGAGCCACCTAACTGAGCCCACTCAATTATCAGAACTGTGAAAGATAATGATTAAATAATGTTGTCTTAGCCACTAAATCCTGAGGTAATTTATTATGCAAAAGTGGAGAAAGAGAATACTCAGTTACTTATTTCTGAGTTACCTCAGTTTTCTTCCTTATCTCATCTAACACCCATGTAACGAATTCCCTCTATTAAATTTCTTCTCTTGAAATACCTAGAGTCATTTCTGTTTGCCTGACTTGAACCTTACTGATAGTCCTCCCAGGAAGGTCCTCCATAAACAGCTAAAAATGATAGGAAAAGCCGGGCTTGGTGGCTCAGCCTGTAATCCCGCGCCTTTGGGAGGCTGAGGTGAATGGATTGCCTGAGCCTGCGGGTTCGAGACCCACCTGGGCAGCAAGACCTCATCTCTACAATAAATAAAAAAATCAGCCGGGCGTGGTAGCGCGAGCCTATAATTCCGGCTACTTGGAAGGCTGAGGCGGAGGGATCGCCAGAGTCCAGCAGGTCGAGGCTGCGGTGGCCGGGAGCGGCCACTGCACTCCAGTCTGGGCGACAGAGTGAGACTCCAACTCAAAAATAAAATAAAATAAAAATAAAAATGATAGGAAAAAAAAACCCCAAAACAACTCGAGATCACATATAAATAATTTTCAGATACATGGCCTATTGTATTCATTATCAACTAGTTTTGTTAAGCCAGCATCAAAAATTGTTTCTATTCTTTTAAAAGTGATGAGTGGAGCCTTTTCAGAATGTATAGAAAATTATGCTACCCTTGAATACGTACAAGACACGGAAATTTCAACACTTATTATTTAAAGTTCTTATCAAAACAATTGGGATTCCTAAGTGATATTCTTTTTTCTTCACTATAGCAAACTCTTGTGCCTATCTTCTAAAAGGAGGAAAGGTTTAAAAACACACCTTTAACTTTATTTCTGCTTTAATGTCTTTGCCTTAGAAAAATTCTAATCTGTGTGTGTTTGTGTGAGATATGAGGAAATGTAGTAAAGATGATCCTGATACAAATTGGTTCTCACGACTTGAAATCTGACTTTGTTTATGATCTGCAGCATGTGTGGGAAGATGTTTGTCACTCTCAGAAGTAATCGTGCATCGTGAGATACTTGAGATTAGGTTTACATACGTGGAGGTAGCAATTCCAAAATGAACTGTGTAGGAACCTTCCCCTCAGAATGCCAGGTTCTGCTGGATAATATGGGGGATTTCTTTTTAAAACTTTGGCATGCCTGCATCCTGGGCCGAGATTCCAGGAAGCTAGGAATTTGGTGCCTGTTTCATGGAGAAGGATATAGAACCTTCTCAGAACAGTCTTTTCCTCAGTTCAAAGTCCGGTTATTTTGTAGGCAGCAGGTGTGCTTCCATATTAATACTGCGGTATTCATTCAGCACTCGTTTCCCTTTTATCATCGCTGTATTTGTCTCCTGCAAATTTGACCTGTAAGTTACCCATAACCTGGGTAAGCCTCAGCCGTCCCTACTCCAGCTTTGGGCACAGAGGTCCTACTCCTGAGCCAACATGGCATCACAGAGACTCTAGTCCATGAAGCAGTAGAGGGTAAGACAGTTTTGCAGCCTCAAACCACAAAACCAGAGCAAGACCCCACTAGGCACTGAACTGGAGCCTTACTCTAGTTTCTGCATTGTTGTCTCTCTCCATGCAATTTGGTTTCCACCCTTCTCAAGTTTATTGCATCTGCCCCTAGTACTGGAGCTTAGTTGTGAGCCCTTCCTTACCCTGATGGGTCTCAGAATCTGTCTAGTTCTGGTCTAGCTTTTGCTAGATCCCTCCTTACTATTCATGGCTGAAAATGTCTCCCATTTACCCAGGCATGTGATGGAGTCTGTTTCTGAAGAATGATGATTTAAATCTTGATCCAGTCCCCTCCCTGCCCCACCCTGACCTTGCATTGAGATTGACCCCTGCCTGGACTCCTTTGCTGCTGTGTCCACCTGCCCCACTCCTCAATGAATACAGGCATCATTCGAATGTCAGATGAATTTGTCACACTCATCTGAAGACATATTATTCCTCTCCCAGTCTGTTTTCCTTAACCCTGATGCTGTCTCCCTTTCTTTTATTTTTCCTCTTTTATTCTTCTCTCCTCTCCTCGCCTCTGTTGGTCCTTTGTTTGAGCCATCCTGAATAATGACACTTTTCTTTGGTCTTGACCTTTTCCTTGGCCTCTATCCCTGTTTACTTTTATTCTTGCCATTCCAAAATAAAAGCACATAAAAGCTTTGCATTGTAATTAGAGAAGGAAAAAGGACAAATGCCCAGGTAAATTCGTAAAGCCAGATGCTGTGGAGCCCAACAGGTGTGGAATGGGAGGGAAAATAAAGGGGAAGCAGATGACCAGCATTTACCAGGAGAAACAGATAGGAAAGAGGATCCACAACAATACTTCTAGCCTCAGGGGGGCTATATATTCAACAATGTACAGCACACAACAATAAACAAAGTGAGCTTAAAACTTAACCTGAGAGTGTAAATGTGATCTCACAGTCATTATTGAGAATTGATAGCATGGAACAGTAGAAACAGAACAAGGTCTCCACTGAAGCTGATCTTAGTTTGGCTGATGTCCCTAACTATCTATGTGACCACCATGATTTTCTTCTTTGAAAACTGATGTGACTGAACATTATTTATCTTTAAGTTTCTTTCTAGTTCTGACATTTTAAGAGCATTATCCAAAACCCATTCTCACAACTGGGCCTTACATCATTGTGGGTTCAGCCAAGTGCTATTTCCAGGCTCTTTAGAGGTACAAATGTCCCAGACATAGGAAACACATTATGATTGTTGGGGATGATGGTGTATGAAACCAATTACATAAATTGTGAAATATTAGTCATTGTTGTGTGGTATTTAATTTCTGGTTTCATAAACATCACACTTAAAATTTTTTAAAAATTTTATTTTAAAGATGTGGGGTACGATTCAGAATTAGGTCTACAAGTGGCCATTGTGCAAGTAAAGTTTGGGCCTCCCTTTGGTCTCCACTTTGCATGGTTTGAGATCAGGTACCCTTATTAAAAATAATATTTTGACATCCAGCTTATGAAAAATCTACCACTATTGAGTAAATTTGTACTGCCATTCTCCACTCTGGGAAGTTTCATTTTTTTTTTTTTCACTTGTGATTCTTCAAAAAACTTCTTAAGAGATAGCTGAGTGAAACCTTCCTACTGCACAGAGGCTTTGGGGAAGTGCAGGTAATAGAAAAGAAAACATTGAGGATAGAAGTTTTTTGCATTTCTTCTCTGTTTTTTTAGACAGGAATACTTTTTATTTTTTTAAACTTTATTTATTTATTTAAAAGTTGTGGGGTACATGTGAGGATTTACTACATAAGTAAATAGCAGGCAGGAAAGGCTTGGACTTCCAGAGAGCCCTCTTTCCCCCTGGTATTGAACTCGGTGCCCAGTTTCTGGTTGTTGGCCCTTATCCATCCCTCCTGCCTCCCTCCTTTAGCAATGTCTAGGGTCTGTTGTTCCCACCTTTGTGTCTGTGTGTCCAGTGATCAGAGTCCACCTATGAGTGAGAACATGCAGGACTCAGTTTTTGTTTTTGTGATAGTTCACTTAGAATGATGGTCTCCAGCTGCATCCATGTTTCTGCAAAGGGCACTATTTTGTTCTTCTTTACAGCTGTGTAGTATTTCATTGTGTATATGTACTACATTTTCTTTATTCAGCCCACTTTTAATGGGCATTTAAATGATTCATGTTTTTGTTATTGTGAGTAGTGCTGCAATGAACATACATGTGCAGGTATCCTTTTAGTAGGGCAATTTATATTCCTCTGGGTATATTCCCAGAAGTAGGGTTGTTGTATTATATGGTAGCTCAATTTTTAGTTCTTTGAGAAAAGGCCACACTGCTTTCCACAAAGGTTGAACTAGCTTACATTCCCATCAACAGTGTGGAAGTGTTCCCTTTTCTCTGTAGCCTCACCAACACCTGTTTTTTGGCTTTTTAATGATAACCATCTTTACCAGTGTGAGGTGGTATCTCACTGTAGTTTTGATTTGCATTTCTCTGATTAGTGAAGCTGAACATTTTTTCATATGTTTGTTGGCTGCTTGAATGTCTTCCTTTGAGAAGTGTTTGTTCATGCCCTTTGCCCACTTTTTAATGGGGTTGTTTTTTTCTTGTCAGTTCATTTTAGATCCTGGATGTAAGGCCTTTGTTAGATGCATAGCTTGTATATATAGATCTCCATTCTATGGGTTATCTCTTTATTCTTTTGATGATTTTTTTTCACTGTGCAAAATCTTTTTATTTGATAAAGTATGGTAACCCCTGTCAATTTTAGATTTTGCTGCATTTGTTTTTGAGGACTTGGTCATAATTTTTTCCCCCTACTTTGATGTTCCTTAAGGTTTTTTCTAAGATTCTTACAGTTTGAGGTTTCACATTTAAGTCTTTGGTCCATTTTGAGTTAAGTTTTGTATGTGGTGATATGTAGGGGTCCAGTTTCATTCTCCTGCATGTGGTTAGCCAGTTTTTCAAGTACCATTTGCTAAATTTAGTTTCTTCTCCTCCATGTTTGTTTTTGTCATCCTTGTTGAAGATGAGCTGATTGAAGGTCTGTGGTTCATTTCTGGATTCTCTGTACTGTTCCATTTGTCTGTGTGTCTATTTCTGTACCAGTACCATGTGGTTTTGATTACTGTAGCCTTTAGTAAAATTTGAAGTCTGGAGGTGTGATGCTTCCAGCTTTGTTCTTTTTGCTGAAAATTGCTTTAGCTATTCAGGTTCCTTTTTGTTCTGTGGTCATACCACCTGGAATGTACCCAATCTTATCTGATCTTGGAAACTAAGCATGATCAGTCCTGGTAAGTACTTGGATGGGAGACCTTTCACATTTTCTGTTGATGGAATTGGGAACCTTACTCCAGGCAGAATTTTGAGAGAAAGGAACATCAAAAAGTTGGACTTTCAGTTCTGATACCATGATATCTATAAACTAGAATGAAGATTCAGCCATTTGGATCTCAGCTCTGCCTTATTGATTTTAAATAATATGTTAATGTCTCTGAACCTCACTTTCTTATATATAAAATAGGGATAATGTTACATATTACATAGGCTTATTTTAGGATTAAAAGATAACATATGGAATACTTTTTGGTACATGTGAATAAGTAAATGTCACTATTATCATTGTTATTTATTATTTTATGAAGGGTCCAGGATGGAGATCCTTCAGTAAGAAGTAGCCTTATATGGGCTGAAGTGAGTTTCTCACTTCAAATTACATGAAGTGTTCACGCTCTTGTCTTCAATTAGACTTTGCAATTTAACAATACAAAATTTGACTTCTGAAAAATTAAGAAAAATGAAGTTCACAAATAACAAGAAACAACAAGAATATTTCAACAAAGGCAGAAAACAGTTCAAACTACGTAAATAGGGCCTGAAAATGGAATATACTTTTATATCTTCCCAATATGAATCTTCTCAGTTCCATGTCCTAGTTATGGTACTTCTTGTAAAATAACAACAGCAGCAGCAACTTAGCAGGAAAATTTACTAATCCTGTTTATGGAACAGCAAATTGCCATCACTGAGCTTTTTATTTGCCCTCTCACCTTGTCTTATTTATAAACTGAATAGATAATTAATAGAAGTGGTAAAAAACATGTATTTGGAAGAAGGGTGTTTGGATACACATGTGTGAAACTGCAGTTATAAAAGTATATAATCCTTATAAAACTAGTGAGGAACCCAGGTAGTGTATGTGGGATACTAACTCTTGAAAAGGAACTATTTGGGTAGATTTTCTAATCTACAGTTTAGACTGAGAGAAAAATAAGAAAAATAATGACTTAGAATTATATGATATTTTATAGGTATTTACAGGTATTCAATAACCCATATTAAGCGGCTCTAAAAATTATGCTTTTGAGTGAATGGACTACTATTCAATTTTCTTTCCATTGATGATGAAACTAAGAAAAGGAATAAATTGTTTTTCTTTAAATGTGCAAGTGATATTTCTATCTATATTTGTTTCTGCTGAATAAATTCTTTTCTTCAATAATCTTAAGAATTATAACAGCAATAATTCATAGCAATTTTTTTGGCAGAAACTCTCCTTGATCTTTTATGTCTACCTAATGCCCACATTTTTCTCTATTTTCTCATCTTTATTAAACTGTCAGTCAAATTATACTGAAAGTTCCTTGAGGGCAGGAGCTTGTGGAGTTTTGAATCCCCACTGTTGAATGACATGTGCCCTGTATAATGAGTTGAATGAACAGTTGAACAATAAACAAAACCAGTGTCTCGGAGGGAAGGTGGACCTATTGGAAAGGGAGGTATTTGAAAATCCTAAAGTACTAAAAATGGGCCGGGCTAGGGTTTAGACCATTTTCCAAATCCTACTAAGGCTGGTGTGGTCTGGGAGAAGTTGAAGCTAAATTAGTTCAGAGGTTCTCAGTAAGGGATGCACTGCCCCCTGGGGGGCATTGTGAAAATTGTGGAAATGTTTTTTGATTGGTAAATGATTGGGTAGGTGATTGCGGGAAGGATGTGCCACCTGTGATATTTAGTAAAGTAGGGTCCTGGGATTTCAGATGTTCTGTCATGGGTGGGAGAGCCCTGCCAAGCAGATAGCTCACATCCTGTATGACTCTCATGTTATCTAGTGTAGAAATGAACTCCATCTGATATATATATACAAAGTGTTTATGACACGTCGATTGAGGGAACAGTACATTATTTTGTTTTTGTTTGGAAATTTACCAGAAATTATTCATCATTTCAGAAAATCATGTCACTGACTGCAGTATTGGTCATGCAATTGAGTAGTTGACATGACACACCCATGTTGGTATGCATGGGTGACAGTTTGACTGTCATATTCAGTGATGGGTGTCTCCATGTACTGCTGCAGGCACCAGGCAACTTCAATACATCTTTAAATGTAAGTCAAATCCAAGTGCATCATAATAAAATACATATGGTATAAAATACTACAGACTGGATGGCTTAAAAATTGTTATTTTTTTATTTTCTCATAGTTTTGGAGCCTTGAAGTTCAAGATTCCAGCAGTGTTGATTTATTCTAAGGCTTCTTTCTTTGGCTCACAGATGGTCACCTTCTCAATGTGGTCACATGTTTACTTCTGTGTGTGCCCATGTCTGGTGTCTCCTCTTTCTCTTCTTATAAGGACACCAATTATATTGGATTAAAGCCTATTCTAACTACCACCATTTTAACTTAAATACCACTTAAAAGTCTTATCTTCAAATGTGGCCATTTTATAAGGTTTAGGGGTTAGAGCTTCAACATATTAATTTTTTGTGTGTGAGGAGGCATAAGTCAGTCCACAACATGTGTTTTTTTTTTTAATAAGTTTGTATCTATTTATTTCTTTTTCATGCTAGATTTAGGGTGATATAATGTGTTTTTGTATGATGGTAGGTTACATAGTTCCAAAACGACTTTACGAAATCTCTTAGCTAGAAGTGTTTCCGCCTTTTTTCAGATTTCAGAAAGCTAATGAAGTGCATACAACTGATACAATGTAATGCTCTTAATGAAATATGGGAGCATATAATCAAACACAACGATTTTGCTGCAGCAAATATTTACCAGTAGGTGAAATAAATAGAATACATTGCCGCCATTAGTTCAGGTGAGGAGACATAGTCATTTGAAATTTGGTACCAAACTTAGATAAAAGGTTTCAGTTTTCAGAGATTATTGAGCTTTAGGATTGTGGAGCTGAAACTGTAGAATAAATATATTATATCTATAGTAAAAGAGGCTTTAAAATATTTGGTGTAAAAGGGGATTTTGGCTGTGATACAGTTAGAGACCATTGATACAGTTGAGGAAATGCAGACTTTTAAATAGTCATATGCAGTGACTCACTGACTGAGTTATGACCTAGACTTGGGGTATGAAACAGTTCTCCAAGATTAGAGCTCACTCAAAAAATACTGAAATGTACAAATCAGATTCTTTATCTTCATCTGCTTTTACAATAAGTGATGACTCTCAGGGCCACTGGAGTTTTGTTGTGAGAATGTTATTTAGTCCTCGCCCAAAAAAAAAAAAAAAAAAAAAGAGACAGAAAGCAACAGTCGGAAAAGTCAGATGCACTCTGCAGATTGTCAAAAAGACGTTTTGTCCTTTTCCATTTTCCATAAAAACCCAGCTGTGCCACCTTCTAAAACGGGAACATATTCATATGCTCACCAGGTGCCAGGGCATAAAAACCAGAAGTGGAGAAAGCTGAAACAAGATATTTCACAAACAGAAGGAGGAAATGGGAATGGGGAAGAGGTAAATGAAAAGGTAGAAGGGGGAAAAACCCAGCCATGTGGAAATACTTTGATAGGTAAAGTGCACATAGACTTTTATTAAACAGAGTAGATTTATTGGACTAGAAATGATCATTAATTCACCTCATTGTTTTATTTGAGTTTGCTGCTCTTGGCTCATCCATTCAAAGTTTCTCATTTGTATTTTTACATTTAAAAATATAGGACCCAGAGCCAACTTCTAGCTTATATTTTTTTATATTTAAAAACACAGAACTCAGAACCAATTGGCAGGGAAGTTTGGAATAAACCCAGAACTACCATTCCTAAATGCGTTTTTTTTTTTTTCTAACCAGAAGATTGGGTTTAAGTGGAGACTCAGAATGAGGAGAGAAAAGTGCATACTTAAGATATATGTAAGCAGGGAGTTTATGTCTGAATGGTGCTTTATAGTAATGAGAGAGAATGAATTTTCCTCAATGACTGCTGGGGTTGTTGGTTATAAGCAATGGGAAGCCGTTCAAACCAGGTTCGGTACCCAGGGGATTTGCCAGAGGCCAATATGACACCAAACTTCGTAAGGGCCAAGAGCTGGAAACCCCAGGAATCAAAATAGCCACTTTCTCCATCCTGTTCTCTGTTCTAATCCCAAGTACTCTAATTGGGCCTCTCAGAGGACAGGATTGTGTGACCTACTTGGTAGAGTTGCTGGAACAGACACCGTAAAGAGTCTAGACTAAGTCAAGCAACTTGAAAACATGTTTGCTAGATGCCATTGATGAGACCCTCTGCTAAGTGAAAGGTGATGGGTCCAGGGTAGGTTGGTGGAAACATTTGTCAAGACAACATATTGTTTTGTTAGAATATTGAAATATTTTAAGAAAAGGCTGTATATAGACTTGGTGGGTTAACTTTATTATTATTATTATTTGAGTCAATGTCTCACTCTGTCACCCAAGCTGGAGTGCAGTAGCACGATCATGGCTCATCATAACCTCAACCTTTTGGGTTCAAGTGATCCTCCCACCTAAGCCTCCTGAATAACTGGGAATACAGGCACCAGCCACCACACCTGGCCAATTTTAAAAATGTTTTTGTAGAGATGGGGTCTCACTATTTTGCCTAGACTGGTCTTGAACTCTTAGGCTTAAGTGATCCTCCTGCCTTAGCCTCCCAAAATGCTGGGATTATAGGTGTGAGCCACACACCTAGCTGGCTTTATTATTATTTCACTGATAATGAAACTAAATATTAATATTTAGAAGAGAAGTTTGTCTCATTTCTTCATTTTAAAAATTTATTCAACAAACATTTTTGGAACATTCTTCCAGGTTGCTGTTCTGAATGCTGGGATGTAGCATTTATGAAAATTGTTTAAGTCTTTGCTCCTGAGCATCATCATTTCATTGTGGGAAGGTAGATCAGAAGAGACAAATACACATGAAATAGCAGGCTAAGGGAAATAATGATAGAGGAATGCGAGTTTATCTAAATTGTCAGGGAAGGCAGTGGTGATATGTAGGATCACTATATAATTTATTATCTAATGAGGGTACTTTGAGTATGAAAACAAGCACTATTTAGTAATTTTTTCCTCGAATAACAGGCATCAACTGGGACTGTCCCAGGCAACCTGGAATGCATGTCACCCTACAGAGAGTATAGCATTTGAGGGTAGGCCAGGAAAAGTGAGGAGCAGGTAATATGTTTATCTAAGGCAAAGTAGTCCAGAAAAAGGAAATGCTTGAATCATTCTTGCACAGATTGGGCATTGGGCATTTGTCATTCTATTGTTATTGTTGTTGTTGTTATTATTATTATTATTATTATTTTGAGTCAGGGTCTCACTCAGTTGCCCAGGCTGGAGTGCAGTGGCATGATCACAGCTCACCGCATCCTCAACCTCCTGGACTCAGGTGATCCTTCTGCCTCAACCTCCTGAGTAGCTGGGACTACAGGTGCCACCACTCACGGCTATTTTAAAAAAAAAAAATTGTAGAGGTCTCACTATGTTGCTGAGGCTAGTCTCAAACTCTGGGTTCAAGCAATCCTCCTGCCTTGGCCTCCCAAAGTGCTGGATTTTATCATTTTTTAAAACAAGGAGAGGACACCATTGAGACATCACCTCTCCTAGCAATGTTGCATCAAGGACTAGTCTCAGGAGGACTGTCTGGCCCATCCGGTGGAAGTCTGAAAGCTGTTGCGCTAACTGTGCATAGGATCAGCAGCCTTGCTGGTCAACGGGCAGTCTTTTCCAAACTACGTTGGTCCACAGAGAGATGGTGTCATGGTGCATTGTAAAACGCTAGGCTCCATTGTGACTCTATCTGGAGAACTACTTTCTGTCTTGAGACTTGGCTCAACTGAAGCCAAGTCTCACATGTCACAACTGCGGGAGTGCCTCTTTTCTGGGTGCTGTTTCCTGCTCATGAGAGCCTCTGCTTCTAGCTGTCCTCAGAGAGCATGGGATGCATGCCTGGCTGCTGTTGGCTGCCATGGTTCAGCTAATTGAGCCCCTGCATCCGTTTCCCTGCTGCCTCCTGTTCTCCATGTATCCTGCTCAATGCAGGAGGATCATATTTTGTCAAGAAACCCATTCAGGGGTCAGAAGGGTGAAGGGTACCACACATTCAGTGACAACATGAAAATACCTGGATGTGGCCCTGAACAGCAGGTTGGTGCCTTGGGAGGGGTACCAGGGGTGACCAGCCTGGGATGTGCCCCGCCCCTCAGGCTCCATGCCTGGGCACACAGATCATGCTGAAACTGTTGGCGAAGTGCTCTCCACACCTGCTGACCACATCTCGTAGCTGTGCACAGTGAATGTCCTCACACACCCTTCCTGAGGCAGTTGGGGCTCCCAGGCTGGTTCAGACAGACAAGACATGCCTGGATCAATGTCTTCAACCTTCTGCTACCTAAATCTACAGTTCATTATCATACTACAAATCTCACCCCTAGAGAGAAACTGCAGCCATTTTGTGTACGTGTGACGAATGTATAAGCATGTTCTCACATGACACCTGCACACTAGAAATGCCACTCTTTTCATGCTTAGCCTTATTCTACCCTCTGTAAGATGCCATACAACCTGTGTGCTGTTTACAAATCATGAGCAATTTCTTCCTGTCCAGCTGGCTGCTCCCGGACCACTTCCCCAGTTATTTCCTAAATAAACCCCACATGCAGTCTGTTGTCTTTAGATTATTTCATTAGTCTCTAGGACACAGTGCCTTCTCTTTTGGGGTCTTGGGGGTGGAGGTGTCTGGCACTACAGAGGCTGGGAAGCACAGCAATTTGGGGAGGTCAGACTATTTATGCTGTGTTAACACCTCTTCCTCACCATAATAAATATCTATGAGCACAAGATATTGTGGTAGATAACAACAGCAACAGCACATTAAGATTCATAGCCATTATTCATTGAAGTGTACTTTAGCCAAATACTTGAAAACATTACCGCTACTCCTCACTCACCTGTGCGACAGGTGTAACATTAATGGTCTGTGTGAAGTTTCTAAAGCTCTATCATTTTTTTTTTGAGTTGGAGTCTCACTCTGTTGCCCAGGTTGGAGTGCAGTGGCATGCTCATGGCCCCTCCAGCGTCAACCTGCTGGGCTCTGGTGATCCTTCGCCTCATCCTTCCAAGTAGCTGGAACAACAGGCATGCGCTACCATACCTGGCTAATTTTTTATTTATTTTAGAGACAAGGTCTCGCCAAATTGCCCGGGCTGGTCTCGAACCCGCGGGCTCAGGAAATCCTCTCGCCTTGGCCTCCCAAAGTTCTGGGATTACAGGGTGAGCCACTGAGCCTGGCCAGCTCTATCATTTTTGACTTATAGAAATGCCAATTTCAAATGATCAGATCTAATTGTTTACAGGCAGAGAAAGGAAAGTTCAGGGGAAAATGTGCCAAAGTCACACATCTTGACTTGGAGCCAGTATTTTCATGCAAGACAGTTGGCTCCTGTGTTCACAGTCTTTCCACTGTGCCTCATTGACCTCGGGGTGTGTATAAAGTAGATTAATTGGTTCTTTCTTTGGATAACTTTCAGGCCAAGACACGCAGATGCAGAGAGATTTATGGAGCCTATGAAATCCCACGATCCTGCAAAACACTGACCTGTGCTGGAATATCTGCAACAGAGGGTAAGACTCTAGCACCCAAGCTAGTGAACGCTAAGAAGGCACTGTGAGGTTGAACATCAAAAGGGGAAATTAACAAAATAGTTACATGAGAACGAGTCTGGATAAGAGAAATTTCAAGGGCATTGCTATGGTCTGGCTGTGTAAAAGAAGCCTGCTGACAGTCGGGCATCATTTCCTGGTTGAGGGTTAATTAAATCTTAAGTCCCTCATGATATCTGGAGTCAGATAGACTGGAGGAGTGCCTTCTATTGCAATGGGACTGCAACCAGTCATAGGAATAAGACTAGGAACCAAGGAAAGTCTTTCTGTCTCTCTGTACTGCTGTTGCCCTTAAATCCTGCTCTGTTCTTTTCTGGACATGTGAATCCCCTTTCCTGTCTCTTTACAAACACCTTTCTCAGTTTCTCCATGCACATGGTGCAAAATTATCACCCAAGAAAGTCCCTACATTCTAGTGCCCTCAAAGACTGTTGGAAATCATTGCTTCTTGCTTAGAAATTCCCTGGAGAGATAAGCCAACTGATCAGGGTTGGGTCAGAGGTTCCTGGAAGTCAAGGTATGTTCCATGACCTGTGGCTTTTGGGCATCAGATTTTAAACTTTCTCACAATAAATATATTGTTTTAATGTTTAAGGCTTCAGTTTGGTTTGCTATACATTTAAAACTAGTCATGTTTCAAATAATAGACTGCTGAGCCTGCTAATAGTTACGAATAATAGCTGATCTCTCTGGCTACCAACATTATCATCTCATTGAAAATTAATTTTTTCCTTCATTAAGAAGTTTTTTTGACTGATCCTTTTGCAAAACTGACCTTTTCAGGGCCCATTTGAACCACCTGATGTGTAAGACAAAGCATGTCAGAACTGTTTGGAAACGAAGGCAGAAAACAGATGCCAAATCCTGCTGTCATAACTTTATAGTGAGTTGAGTGTTACCTGAATAACTTAGAAGAAAACACTTCTCAAGACTTTAATATCAACTGTGCTGGGTCGTCTTCTAGATTACAGA
This sequence comes from Carlito syrichta, assembly GCF_000164805.1. Taxonomy (NCBI): domain Eukaryota; kingdom Metazoa; phylum Chordata; class Mammalia; order Primates; family Tarsiidae; genus Carlito; species Carlito syrichta. The sequence continues at coordinate 368,295 of NW_007259689.1, read as the reverse complement.
GCATCACTTGACAATCTTTGCAAATTTCTAACTGGAATAAGAAGCTTGATGAAGGAATAAACTTTCAGGTGACAGCCCATTTTCTGTGACCTCTAGCTGGTATAACTTCAGAATGTATGGACTGCACAGGCTGAGATGGGGTGGACTTTGATCTATTTTGAACAGATGGCTGGAACAAGAACTTAGCTGGGCTTTAAGGACAGCCAATGTCTCCAAAGGCTGCAGAATGTTATTAAGGCTTGATTGCAATCGCCTGACATGATAGAACTGAATTAAAGAACAGGAACTGCCGGCTTGGCAGCTCTGAGGGCGATTGGAAAGCTCAGAGAAGGCACAGGCATTAAGAAAGAATGCTGACAGAAGCTGGGCAGGCAGACAGAGCTGTTTAATTCAAAGGGGGTGGGTGTTGATTAATTTATTTTGGGTGAGGGAGATCTGATTTCTAAGCTAGACTACAAGCTGTTGCCAGAGTAGCCGGGGACAATGTCCTAGCAGCTGCAGGAATATCGTGCACCGTCTGGGTAGCTGACCTCATATCATATCCATCTTCCTGTATCCAGACTAACCATGCTGTGTCCGTCGGACGCCAGAAGCTCATTTTTCTTACCCTTCAGTGTACTCTTGTGGTACGTGCCAGTCTGTAGTTGGTTTTCTCTGCTCCTGGCTTCTCCAAAAACTCCCTTGGAGTCCCAAAACTTTACTTGGCAGGTGAAAAGAAACAACAACAACAACAAAACATGAGTGAATTGGAAATTGTCACTTCTGCTAGAATGGCATGACTTTAAATACATGTATTCTTGGCTTCCTACCTTTAAGATGAGTCGAATGCTATCCAGAACAAGAAGGGTAGTCATTAAAATTCACTGAAGAAAATGTCAAACTCGTGGTGTCCTGATTTCCTGTCTGGTCCTCTGCTTTCTCGCTGCCAAGAATTATTTCCCCTCCCACTCATTTCATTGTTTTATTTAACAAAGGCCATGTCTAATGATGTCTTCCTACTCGCAGTTCTATGGAGGCGTTTATTATAGTAATTAATTTTTCAAGGCAAAAAATAGTATGATGTCTTATGAAATACAAGCAGGAATGGATGAAAGTTTTCGAGTAGCCTTTTAAAGTATTTTGATGTAGTAGTGAGAACACTGGATTTGGGTATAGAAGATTTGGTGGAAGCAAGTCACTTACAGTCTAAGAAATCTGTACATTTGTTAACAACTCATCATATATAACATTAAAAGTGTGAATTTTAATGTATGCAAACTACATCTCTATAAATGTGACTTGAAACATCTAAGATGTAAGTACTCTTTGTTTATTAAATATGAAATAATACATGCTCATCTGAAAATACAGAAAGCACACAAAAAGTAAAAACTAACTATAACTTTGCAGCTATAAGCACATGTTTATTTTCTGAGCACAGTGGGATGAACAAATTGCTACTACTGTTAATATAGACTGTTAATGCAAACGCTACTACTGCTCATGCAGAACTATCATTCCTGGTACATATAAAGCCTCTGTTCCTCTCCATTCTCTATTCTCACTTTCATGTCTCTCTTCTATTCGATATGCACCTACTGCATATACTTTGACTTATATCACCCTTGTAAAATATGTGGTGTTGCTTCATGCATGAATCTGTTTTTATTCTATGCAAATGATATGTTATTGTTCATAGAGCCTATTCTATTTCTAAATTATATGATTCAATACTAATACTATGTATTGAAGATATATCTGCATTATATGTAAATCTAACTTACAGATTCCAGTTTTTACACAGCATTTGATAGGTTTTTTGTTTCCAACTTCCCATAACCCACACAACATGATTCTGCGAGTCAACTTCTCTGGGTTATATACTCATGAGTGGAATTGCTAGGTCATGGGATCCATAATGTCTGTGACAGTGTACACACCCACCAGTATTTACAGTACCATCTCAATTTTGCAGGTGCTCTCCAACGTTTTTGTATTTAATTAGCTTTCTCTCTATACTTAAACAAATGGAAATTGTCTTGTTGTATCATTTACTTTTAAAACTGTTTTGCCATGAAACTTTATTTTCTTTATGACCTTTCAAAAACTTTAGTGATGCAAAACACAAATGCTGACTTGACACTTTTTTTTTTTTTGAGTTGGAGTCTCACTCTGTCGCCCAGACTGAAGTGCAGTGGCCGCTCCTGGCCACTACAGCCTCCACCTGCTGGGCGCCGGCGATCCTGCTGCCTCAGCCTTCCAAGTAGCTGGAACGACAGGTACGCGCTACCACACCCGGCTAATTTTTTTATTTATTGTAGAGATGAGGTCTCGCCAAGTTGCCCAGGTGGGTCTCAAACCCGCGGGCTCAGGCAATCCACTCACCTCAGCCTCCCAAAGGCGCGGGATTACAGGCTGAGCCACCAACACATATTTACAAATAACTTTTCCTTTCACATTTACAACTCAGCACATGGCGAATCCAGAGGAACTGCTATAATGAGTTTGTGGAACATATTGTGTTAGTATTCCAAAAGTTTATTCCAACCCATTTCTTCTTTTATACTCTAAAATATCTTTATTATGTTGTTTGATGAGATCGAACCACAAGATGCCGGAGGTGCCAGAGGCCAACACAACCTTCAGCCAGATGGGTTTGTCGTTTGGCAAATCCGACCCGCAGAACTTTGCAGTGAAGCCAGGTGGGGGCCAGCTACTGGGAGAAGGGACACAGCAGCACGGGTGGCGCCATCTTGCCAGGCCATGGAAATTTAAACAATAGCATTCTAATGTTTATATTTAAGGCTAGACATTCATTATCAGACTGTCATCATTTGCTTAACTTATATGCTTTTTGTGATATTCAGGCAAAATATGCTTCTAAAGTAGAACATAAACATGCCTTCAGTTAAAGCAGCATTTATCAAATTAAGAAATTAAAGTACTCACTGGTATTTGGACACGGGTAGGGATCTACTTCTTAGCAATCTTGGAGTGTTCCTAGGATATATCTTTGGTTAGAGGAAACTAATGGAATTTTGATTGCATTATGAGAAATTATTCAGCAAATAAATGATAAATTTGACTTGGAAATTGAAATGACTTCCAGAGCAATTCTTTATATGATGTGCTATGACAGATGTTGCTGTGGATGCATTTCCTCAATGGAAGTAAAAGTCAACCATGAGGTATATCATGTCTCTCATGCAGAGGGAGACCATATATAAATGCCTAGACTCATTGACCAAAATTACTTTAGAAGAAAGTGCAATTAAAAAAAAAATCCTTAGTTTTATCAATAGGTTGTATTTTCTTTTCTTTCTTTCTTTTTCTTTTTTTTGAAAGCAGGATTTATTGAGAGGATAGAAAAACTCCCACAGTGGGAGGGGACCCCAAAGGGTTGCGCCTGTTGTATTTTTCATACGTAGTTTTCTTCCTTGCAGCTTTCCTTATGAAGGTCAGGGAAATTAATGCAAAATTTATGCCACGTTCTATAGTGATTCATTGTTTTCAGAAGTTTGATGATCATGTTGATTATACCTTCTCCCACACCATCACTGATAAATCTTCAAGTGCTAGGATGACATTTTCAGATTGTCAATGATTTTCTATAAATTGACTGGAGAATTCAATATTGACATGTTGAACAAGATATCTTTATGAAGAAGAACTTATTTCATCATACAAAATTGAATAGATCCATAGACTTAGATTAAGAATTCTTCTTTGAAGGAGCCTTTAAAATTTAGCTTCAAGATTTTCTATGAATATAGAATACAAAGTGATATACATAAAAGGAATTCCAGAAACCCAACTGTAAAAAAAAAGAATGATAAAGGTGTCGATCATGATTCTTTAGAAAAACGTAATTCTCTGCATTGGTCTGAGATGTATGCTTTTATAGGAAGTGGAGAACTTCTGAAAGAGGCAAAGCAAGCTTCCATGAATATCATATTTTTGATAATAGGCTGTTATTTGCTATGCACTGTGCTTTCCATGAGGATAGTATCATTTAAGTTATTTATGAAGGATGTTATAATCCTTAACAAGGGAGCCCAAAGTTGACTATAGATTAGAAAATGTCTCACTCTTTTTGATGTGTTCTTACTTGGAACAAAGATAGTTATTTTCCATTAAGAACTAGTCTTTTTAGAGCACTACTGGTTTAAACACAAATGATTACAGGTTGCTTGGGAACTTTTGAAGGTTAAAACGTATTCAAATGGTTCTGTGTCAGTATTTGAACTGGATGATGACTTGAAGAGGAAGGAGCAGAATAGGCCATTTTCTGGGCGGACAAGAATTAGCCTTGTTCATGTGTGATGGGCAGGGCTATGCTGGGTACATGAAATATGCTTAAAATGCTGAAAAAAATGAATGGGTTGAGAAATTAAGAAATTGCAATTGTAAGAAGAATAGTAGAAGAATAAAGATGGGAATCGATTTTTTGACTTTTTGAAAGATTATGGCATTCATCTTCAATTAAAATGTTTTGTTCATGTAGGACATAGACTGGTGGGAAAAACAAGAACTCGGAATAATTTTATCTCATTCTACCTCTATTCAATCTTAAAAGTCAATATGTTAATATTTATCTCATATCTTTATTTTTTTTGCCACCTTTTCCCTGGTTGTTTTATAACATTTAATTTATTTTATATTGTCCTATAAACTACCTTTTATGCATTTTTGTAGCCTTCTCTTAATCCCTATTAGAATTGGGTAACATAGATATAAATAATGATATCTATTTTGTTTTAAATCAAATTAGATCCCCTATCAGTAAGTGTTCATAAACTCTTTGAAAACATACATGTAAACTTATATGAAGGGTCATTATTAATTCTCACCCTACTTATTACTGTTAAGTAAACGATAAGGTTATTTTCCTGCATTGTAAGTTACAGTTGATGTGAGTCCATGGATCCTTATTCTGCTGGTCCATGTGAGAGTTAGTGCATGACTCAAACATGTAGTCCCCATTTTCCCACCTGTAAAATGTGTTTCATAATTCTCTATTCTCAGGATTGCTATAAAGTAACAGACAGTGTTCCTTGTCTGTTCCATCCATTCATTCCTTCCCATCCCTACCCCTGCTGGAGATAATTTTTTTTTCTCTGCACGATAACTCATCGCATGTGTCCTATGAAATGTAGTCAATATTGGCAAGAGAACATCTTGATGGTTTCAGAAATGTCCCATTCAGAAACATCTGCAGAACTGGAGCCCAAGAGGAGCCTGCTTCAGGGGCTTTGACTACACAGAGTGACAACCAGATGGAGCTGGGCCCTGAGAGGAGGGAAGGGAGGCAAAAAAGGAAAAGACTGGTGGGGTGATGGGAATGGGGAGGACATCTCAGGGGCCCTTCTGAAGCTGAATTTATTGGATAGAAAGTTGGAAATGGACTGCAGAGAAATGAATGGCCCATCTTCTGGATCCCAGTATGCTCCTGAAAGACTGCTACTAAGATTGCATCCTTTATGATGTAATGATATTCTTTCTTGCCTGTCCCTCTGGATACTGCACAGCATTAAATAGAGATTACATGTGCATGAACGTTGTGACCTATGCCCATATTTCATTGTATCTAAGATGCTGTAAGCTGGAAGATGCATCCTTATTTTATGAACCACTATAAAAGAAAAAAAAAATCATGGCTAATTTAACCATGACACAATATTTTATTGTCACTTGAATTTCTTATTTTAAATATATGGAAAAATCTCTCTTGGATGTACTTACACATAGATTTGTCTCATATATCGCTCTTGAGCACACATATAAAGGTAAATAAATATAAAATAAATGGATTTGAGATTTCTAAATGTGTTCATATTCAGTCTGAATTTTTCTGAAGTGCTTTTAGATTCAAAGTCATTGGTGTATGTGCCTTTTCACACAGTGTGGTGGCTTTCTTGCAATCAAGGGCATTGATGGTGCCTCATTTCTTAAAAGTTGCTTTGCAGTCATTGCCCTGCTAGACTCTGGTGTGGCTGTGTGCTGTTTGAGCTATGGCTGTGGCCATGCTTCCTGGCTTTGGCCCCCTCCCCAACCTTGGGGAGGTGAATTTTCTCTCTCTCTTCTCTTTCTCTCTCTAATTTACTTTTAAATAAACTTTTCTTTCTTTGAAAAAAAGTTGTGCTTTGCTATTGTTTATCTCTGGAGTTTTCTTCCAAGCCAGCGACCCGCAGTCTGCAAGTTTTGAGGCACATGTGCCAGCAATGATTATGATGTCATGACTGTCACTGACTGATGAGGGTTTGCTGCATGCAAATATCAGAAAGATTCAAATATGCAAACAAAATGCATGCCTTAGAATTAATAAAGGTATGGACTCCGCAGCAAACTGGATGGATTTAGAGTCCATCATACTTAGCAATCTGTCACAGAAGCAAAGAACTGAATGCCACATGTTCTCACTCATAAGTGGTTCCTGAACATTTATCACAATGCTATAAGGGAGGATCGGCAGTCATGGGACACCGCCGGGGAGAGAAGGAGGGGGAAGGACATGTGGCATCAAAAAGGGTACCTGATCCTAAGTGGAGGGAAATGAGGACCAGTTGGAGGCCCAAACTTTACCTGCACATAGGCTACATAGGCCCCTAATCCTGACTTGTACTCTGCATTTCAATAATAAAATAAAGATTAAAAAATTGATAACACATGGTAGTAAATTCTCAACAGTGCTCAAAGTCTCAGGATCCAGGATCCTCCTTTACCTGAACAGCATTCTAGATTGAGCCTTTCAAATGCTCCTCCTGAGGGACATATTTTGCAGGCTTTCACAACTTGGGGGGATTAAATGATGCCCAAATTACACTGACTCTGAACCTTCAACCGATGGATGGCAGGACCTCACATTCTCTGACTCCAAAGCCTCCATAATTATTTCAAGAAAGATGGGGTGCATGGAGACTCATATGGAAAACCACACAACAGCCTGTGAGCCCAGCCCCACAAGGCATGCCTCCCCATTTTGGCTTGTGCTTATCAATACCTGCCACACCTGAAGCTGCCTGGATATGCCTTATGGCTGTCAACTGCTGTCCTTTGTGAAGCTACAATGTCCATCCCAAGGGTGCTGTCTTCTAATGCTCCCAGGATTGCTAATCCCCAGGGTGCCAGAGATGGAGAAGTCTTCATGCATGTGTTAGTCAATGTCCTGTTACTATAAAGAAATACCCAAGACTGAATGACTTACAAACAAAAGAGGCTTATTTGGCTCACCATTCTTCAGGCTGTACAGCAAACCTGGCACCAGCACCTGCTTCTGGTGAGGCTACAGGAAACTTTTACCTATGGTGAAAGGCTAATGAGGGACAGCATGTCACAAGGCCAGAGTGGAAGCAAGAGAGAGAGGAAGAGGTGCCAGGCTCTTTTTAGTGATCTATCCTTGTATGAACGAATAGAATGAAAACTAACTCATTATGTCTATGCTGGGAGAGCACCAAGTCGTTCATGAAGGATCTGTCCCTGATTCAATCCCCTCCCAGTAGGCCCCGCCTCCAACATTGGGGATCACATTTCAACATGAGATTTGGAGGGGACGCATATCCACACCACAACAATGCAGAAGTAAAGACAACTGTCTTCCCTTTACCTCCTTGTCTTATTCTCTGGGTCTCAAAGCAGCAAGGCTTATTCCTAGAGTTCACAGTCTTCCAGTTTCTGGTTGACATTGCTACAGTCACAGGGCTTTAGATCACAGTATCAAAATACCATCTCCATTATTGCCTCACATCCCCCTTCTAAACTCTCTCTTCGCTTCTCTAACCCTGACAAAATACAACAAATAATACTGTCTCTGCCCTCCCCTCACCAGCACTTCTTTTAGCAGCAAGCCAGGAGTGATACCTGCACATCACAATTTGTAGAAACCCAAGAGGCAGTGGAGTGATAATGATTGCTATTCCATTATGCCTGTTTTAGCCCATCAGGAGTGAACTTTCACTCAATTTGCATACATTTTCCCTTCATTGCAATAACTTTCATTTAAGATTATAAACTTCTTGAGAGCAAATATTGTCTCAAATATCCTTTGTGAATATTTTCAAACGATGGGTAGTTAACATAAATGATCAATGGATTTTATTTAGTCTCTAATGTGCCTGGTATATTAGAAATATGTATATTTATACTTCACTCATAGGTGAACTGTGAACATTTGCCATAATCCTATAAGAAAGGAATTGGCAGCAGCAGGATACTGCCGACAGGGAGGTGGGGACACAACATCAATAAGGGTACCTGATCTCAAATAAGGCAAAGTGGGGACCAAAGCCCAAACTTTACCTGTATGATGTCATTTGTATAACTAATCCTGAATTGTATCTCACATCTTTAAAATAAAATATTTAAAAATCCATAAAAAACATAAAGAAATATATGTATTTATACTGGAAGAAGTTTATATTTGCAAACAGAGAAGATTATAGCAAAATCAGTCAGATTAATTGAGTTCCAAGTTTACATATACAGAAGCTTTGGAAACAGCACCAACTCACTTTGCAAGAGATGCTGCAGGGCAGAAAAAAAATCTCAGTGTTCTTCAAAAGTCCTCTCTTTGAAGTGTAATGGGAACTTTGGAGAGTTGACTGAACTCAATGATTTCTTGGTGATGTGCTTTTGTAGCCCCAGAGCTCATAGTCCATAGTCTACCATGCTTTCTCTCTGGGGAACATTCCTTTCACTCTTCTGGGTACTTCTCAGTAGCCTCTTCTATGTGCTTTTAAAAATCATTCTAGTTTATTTGTGGACCCAAAACTACAATCCCACCAGAAAACAAACAAACAAACAAAAAAAACCAACCATCTCTCGATCTCTAAATGAACACAGGATTTCTCTGGCTTGCTGGTTTTCAGTTTTCCCTCTCCTCACTAGTTTCAACCTTCACCCCAGACAGCAGAATCAACAGTCCCCTGTTACCTTGGCAACAATGATAGGATAACGGAATTAGAATGTCCTAGGGCACCATTTTAGCATCATGCTCTTGGAAGAAAAGAAAAACAACACAATTATGAAATGTAATTTGTGATACTTTTAAGGCACAGTGCCTACTTATTTTAAATTCATGGTGTTTATTGGTAAAAGATAATAAATGTTAAACTTCCAGTGATTAAAAAAAAAATTCAACATAACAATAAAACAAGAAGACCGTCTTAAGGAAAGGATTTCCCTGATTTTTTTTTTTTTTGGTCAGCCTTGTATGTTTTTGTTACATTCTATTTTTTCATCAATTTAAAAATAATGACTAAGAAAAATTTATCAGCTGGGTAGTCTCTGAGAAGGTTGCTATTTTTATCTCTGTAGATTTAAAAATTCTTATGGGTCACTACACTTGCTACAAGCACATTCTCATTATAGAAAAAGAAATTGACACTCCAGGGACTTACACTCCTAATCTACCACATTCAGCACTGACAGTCTTTTGAAATCTGCTGCTGATTAGAAAAACTTTCAGTTTCCTTGGCTGACGTTTCTAATACTGTGACTCTTCTTCCTTGCTTTCTTGTTTCTGTATTGATGATTCTGGCAAAAATCTCAAGAATAAAATCTGGTCTATATGATATATAGCAGGATACCTTGAGTATCTCTGGGCTTGAATCTGTATTTTTGGTGCTTTATTCATTATGCTTTATTCTTGAATGTCTTATTTATTTATCCCTTCTAAACTTTTTGCTGGCCAGTGGCAATTGCATTTGCTTTGGTATGGTTCCCAGCAGAATTCTGAGAAATAAACTTCCCATGTGCAGGATAAACACATGCTTAATTTTATTCATTGATTATCTCTTTATTGAGAATTAAGCGACATCAAATCCATACACTAGTATCTTGGAGTAATAATGCAGTTATTAAAATTTTTAAACATAGTTATAAGTATTTTACATAGTGATAATCTGATTAAGAAGGATGCAAAAGAGATCTTTTCTTTTTTCTTCCAGTTTGAAGGATCTTAGTCACATAATATACAAGAAATCCCTATTCAAGGGGAAAGAGCAAAATCCTGGTCTTGTGCTTGAGAATTATGCTTGGGCTTGTAGCTACTTGGTGCTAAGAGGACTGGATGTTTGAACCACTTGGTGTTTATTAGTTCAAGTTACCCAAGCCAGATTTTCAACACCTAATTAGGTACACTCGATCCTTTGCTCCTTGACTTCTTCTAGGACTTGGATTCTATAAGCCAAGTGCAGTACTTGCTTTCTAGCATTCAACACTTTCCAATGTAGTGTGGAAGTGCCTTTAATGGGACAAATAGCATTATATGACTCAGATCTTTTGCCTTACAAGTAAAATAAATGTTATACCTCACCTTGTATATGGACTGGATGCAGGATAGAAGGGATAGATGAATTAATTCCCTCCCTCCTAAGTGTAAGGTCAGTTTGGTTCTGACATTAAAATCTGACTATGCTCATTTTAATTCAGCAAACATTTCTCTGAGCACTGTTTATATGCAAAATACTTTACAAGATAGGGAATTCCAAGATGAAATTAAACTGTAAAAGCATGTTTTGGGAAGCTGCTGTTCAGGGAACTCTTTATTGATCCTCCTTCACTTGGGGCTGTGTTAATTTTGAGAGAATTTAGATAATGAACTAACAACGGGAATCCTGGGTGACTACTGAATCCAAGTGGAGCAGCTCCAGACTCTGAGACAGCCTGTGCCCACTCAGAATTCGCAGTGACAGTGTACAAGCCAGCACTGAAATCCCCAGACCCAAGAACAGCACTTCATACATGACAAATACTCAACACAAGGATGTAACTAACCAGAGCCCTTCTCTAGGGAAGACAGACTGGCAGAAACAGCATGGAGGTGGGCCTCGACTCCCCGTCATAGTTAATTATGCTCACTCAGGTCTGTTCTTCTCACTGTCCTCAAAACAGCATGCATATTTAGCAAGTTTAGGTAGTTGATAAGAATGATAGCTATCATCCTTTGAGTGCACGCTAAGCGCTTCATATGCATCATTCAATTTAATCCTTGTAAACACTTTAAGTAGTAGAAACTACTATAGCATAAATGAGGAAACTAAGGCTTAGGGAGATTACACAATTTGTTCAAGATCTCTCAGAGGTGGCAGATGAAGATTCAAACCCAGCATTGTGTGCATACACAGCCCCCATTTTAACCACGAATCTATAAACTGAGAATTCATCAATTTTTCTTGTTACATAAGACAAAGGTCCCATTTCCAAAGAGTACTGTTTTGAATGCATCCAGCTTCTTTTCCAATTAAAAATTCTCTGCCATTTGAATTAACAGCTGAGCAATAAATTTTGTTTTATGAATTCATGTTCGTTCAGAAAGATTCAATATTCTATAAGCTGAAAGGTATAAGAAAAAGCACATTTTCCCTCTTCCACTGATGACTAGCAATTTCTTTTTCTGTTTCTACCACCAATACAATTAGAAAATAAAAATTAATAAGTTCACTTCATTCAAATAGAAGTTCTGAGAACAGCACTTGGAGAGTGAGTCATTGATTCCCAGTGATAAGTGTTGCTGTAGAAAAGATAAATAACTTTGCTAACTGACTGAGTTTCTGTTTCACTTTCAATGATCAATTTTTGTATTTTCAAGAGCAAATAACAAAATAGTATATGTGACACATATATAAGTAGTAGCAGATGAAGGCATGTCCCATGTACTGATGAGAAGATTGTGTATTCTGTAGCTGTTGGATGAAATGTTCTGCAAATGTTTATTGTTCTAATGTGCAGTTTACATCCAACATTTCTTTGTTAATTTTTGGTCAAGATAATCTATCTAAGAGTTGAGTGTTGAATTCCCCAACTATTATTGTATTGGAGTCTCTCTGTTTAGGTCTAATGATATTTATATATCTGTGTCCTCTTGGTGTTGGGTGCATGTATATTTGGAATTGTTATATCCTCTTGCTGAATTGATCCCTCCATCATTATATACTTATTTTGTCTCTTACTACTGTTTATGACTTGAAGTCTGCTTTATCTGAAATTCGTATAGGTATTCCTGCTCACTTTTGGTTTCTATTTGCTTGGTACATCTTTTTCCCATTTCTCTATTTTCAGTTTATATGTGTCTTTACAGGTGAGATGAGTTTCCTGTAGGCAGCCCATAGTTAAGTCATGTGTTTTCATCCATTCAGCCAGTCTATATGTTTTAATGGAAAGTTTAATCCGTTTACACTCAAGTTGTTATTGATATGTGAGAGCTTATTTATATGATTTTATTTATTGGTTTTTGTCATTTTAATATAGCTGCGTTCTTTTATTTCTCTCTTATTGTTTATCAATCACTGAGATTTGGTAGTAGCAACATTTGAGTCCTCCTTTTATTTATTTGTGTGTTTGCTCTACCTATGAGTTTCATATATTTGTGTGTTTATATAATGGTAGACATTGTCCTTTTGCTTCAAGTACAGGACTCTGTTAAGCATTTCTTATAGAGCTGCTCTAGTGGTGATGGAGTCCCTCAAGTTTTGCTTATCTTAAAAAGACTTTATTTCTCTATAATTTATGAAGAAAAATTCTACTTTGTGTAGTAGTCTTGACTGGCAGATCTTTTTTTCTTTTTGTACTTGGATATGTTATCCCATTTATTTCTGGCCTGTAAGGTTTGTGCCGAGAAATTTGTTGGTGGTCTGACGAGTGTTTCCTTATGAGTGACTACTTGCTTTTCTCCTCCTGTTTTTAAAATTCCCTCTTGGTCTTTGACTTTTGACGGTTTGACTGCGATGTGGTGTGAAGAAAACTTTTTGAATTGTATCCATTTGGAGATAACTGAGTTTCTTGTATTTGGATGTCTAAATCTGTTGCTAGACTTGGAAAGTTATTTTGTTGAATAGTTTTTCTATCTCTTTCACTTTTAATTTGCCATCTGAGACACAAAAATGCAAATATTTGGTCACTTTATGGTGTCTTACATGTCATGTAGGCTTTGTTAATTCTTTTAAATTACTTTTTCTTTATTTTTGTCTTACTAGGTTATTTCAAAAAATCTGTCTCAAGTTCTGAGATTCTTTTACTTGATCTATTTTGTTGCTGAATCTTTCAAATCTATTTTGCATTTCATCAATTTTAGAATTTCTATTTGATTCCTTTGAAAACCATCTCTTTGGTAAATTTCTCATTCATATCCTGAATTGCTTTTCTGATTTATTCTTACTATGTATCTGAGTTCTCTTATATCTCTCTGAACTTCTTTAGTCTTATTTTGAATTCCTATTCTGGGACTTCATACATCTCTTTTTCAATGGAATCTGTTATTGGAGTTTTCTTGGAGGTGTTAAATTTCCTTACTTTTTCTTGTTTCTTGTGTCCTACATCGATATCTGTGCATCTGGTATAACAGTAGCTTCTTCCAGAATTTTGGATTTACTTTCATAGGGCTGGACTTTTTCCTGAAAATGTATTTATGGTGTTGGTTGGGTAGGATACTTTGTCTTTGATTCTTGATGTGTGGAGTAGTGCAGTCTCTATGATTTCTTTGACTGTAAACAACATTAATGGTGTCTGTGGTTTCTTCAGTGGCTTAGAATGTGGTTGTTAGTGGAGGTTGTAGTGAAGTTTTACTGGGGTGAGAGCACCACTTGTATCTCTTCTCAGGTCCAAGTGGTGGCAGCAGGCAGTGTGGACAATGGCAATGAAGTGGCAGGACAACACTCTGGTCCCAAGTGATCCATCCTGGTATTGGGAGTGGTTGTGATGCATTGGGTGGGCCAGTCCCTGGAGCTCATAAGTGGCATATGTAAGTGAGTGCCACTGTGGTGGTAGCAGCAGATTGGGTGGGCCCATTCTCAAGTCCCTAGGAAGAATGCTCAGGTTCCAATGATGGTAGATGGGGCAGGGCGATTTTCAGTGCCCGAAGGCGTGCTCAGACATTAGGGCTATGGTAGGCGTGAGTGTGTTGATCCCCAGGGCCCTGGTGGAATGCTTGGAAAGGGGTAGCAGTGGCTGCACTGTGGTCTTGCTGCTGAGGAGGTTGAGTTGTTTTCATTGGCAGCAACCACAGGCTGGCAACTGGGAAGCATATGCTTCGGTCTTAGCTGGTGTCTGTGGTTGACGTAGCCAGTCCTCAGGGTACTTGTCCCTGCTACTGGGTGTGGTGGGGTCACTCCCAGATGCTTGTGCTTCAGTCCTGGCAGCCAGCCTGTCCTTAGGTACTTGTAAATATACCGCAATCCTGCCATGGGGAGCAACAAGGTCACTATCAGTGGCTTCTGCTTTGGCCCTGCTGGTGGTAGCCCAGGGCAACAGTGGCTGCAGGGGATGAGGGAGGAGTTTGTCCTCAGGGAGCATGAAATTGAGTGGCAGCCCTACTGCTAGGGGTAGTGGAGCTGCTGCCAATGGTTTGTACTTTAACTCTGGCAGCAGCAGCCAGCGGGGACAATGGCTGCAGGTGGGAGATGTCATGGAGCTCCAGGGATGTGAAGATGAAGGGGCTGTTGGGCACCAGGGCAACATGCAGACAAGTGAGGGCTGGAATCTCCTGATGGTGCCATGCTGTAGCTGTGGGGGGAAGGTTGAGGGGAGGTGTGTGAACCAGTGTGAGTTTCCTCTCTGGAGCAATGCCATTGCATGGTCTCCTGGAAGATCCCCATGCCAGTCTCAGGGCCTGTGAGGGTCAAGGGTCTTCCCATGGCTAGGATTACAGGAGTCCGTGTTGGGAATGTGGACCACCAGGGGAGACTGTCTTGGTTCCCCTTCAACCTTGGCTGTGCAGGCTGCCTCACCCTCCTTTTGTTTCTTGCCTTAGGTGTTTCTTGTCACTTCTCTGTTGAATTCTAATGTTCTCTCTTGGATGAACTATTCAAAGTGTGATTATCTATTTGCTGTTTTGGTTCTTCTTTGTGGAGATATATAGATATTAGAGCATTTGTTGTGTAAAAGAGAGCTTGATATTACTAATATGATAGGTGGGAGTTGAATACCCTCAGGTCAGCCACTCTGAGGTTCTTCCTATATTTATTTATTTAGTATATGTTTTCTGCTTACCCCGAAGACAGAGATCACGTCTATTTGTGTTCACCCATATAGATCCAGCAACTCTCTGACATTTAGTAAGTGTTCAATAAATATTGTTAAATGAATAAATGTTGCATGTGGAAATCTGAAGGAGAAAAACATTCTTGATAAAAGGAGGAGACTAAGTTGGAAAAGGGCTTAAAATGTAAGTGGAATAAGCCAATATGGGAAAAATGGTCAATAGGGTAGTGAGAAGTTGCTATGATGACACTGAGCAGCTGAGAACAAGTTTTAAACCGAATGTGGACAAAGAGTATTGAAAATATCACTGATGTCATATATTGAAGATGACTAGAAATTTAGCTATTCCAAGGAAAAGACATTGTATATGTACTTAAAATACACTGCATTAAACTAAAGCTATTTTGTTTAAGTATGATCTCAACAATGGAAGGCATGGGCCATACTTTAATATATCTTTATTTTTCCCAGAGGGCCTTGCTATGTCTCATCCTTGGGTGGCACTCAGAAGATATTTGTGGGATACTCATTGCCCAAATGAGTGAAGAATTGCAAAGATTTATCCAACAAAAAGAATAGCTTAATTATTTTTTTAAATTTGGATCATAAATATCTAGGGCACACTGTACATCAGGGCATAGAGTTTTCCACATTAGCAGCTGTGGCAAGCTAGTTTTCAGTCTACTGGACTTACAGTTTGTCCTTGAAAGAGAAATGACTCCTACCTTGTGTCATCATTCAAAAATATGTATTATTTAAAATTTTATATTTGCATATATATACAAGTACATATGTACATATACACACAGCATACATTTTCAACATCTATATTGAAAATATTCTGAAATTGCTTACATAATGAATTCTCTGTATTCTTCAAGTATATTTATTGATGGTAATTTTTATAGCCGTTGTCTTGCTGTAGTCAGGCTAAAATTAGCTATTTTTGTCCAGAGGCCACATAGTCTATAGTATATGTACATACCATCACCGACACATTGCAGGAGTATAACTGAGTGATAATAAGTGAGCGTTACATGTTCCGGATACTTCACAAGCACAATTCTCTGAAGTAGATGTTGTTGTTTCTATTATTTTAATGGAAAATGGAAGATTTGGGTGGTAAAAAGAACATTCCCTCTAAAGTATGCTGAGATTGGATCCTAGGTTCCTTTGATTCCAAAATCTTCCCCATGGTACAAACACACTGTCTCCAACTCCAAAGACTAGAAAGATAAAGTTGGAGCAGATTAAATGGGGAGCTCAGAACAAAAGAAATTAAGGGGAACAAACACAGTTTTGATTATTTTTATTAGACTAATATCCATGCTGTCCCCACTCATTACTATGTATTCTGAAGGATCTGGCCATTTGAGCATCATATTATATTATTATTTTGCTCTGCTTCAATAAGCATTTTTTCTCACTAAGTTATCTTGTTACATACTTTAGATTTAAACTTTTACTTCACAGAGTTAAAGTCACATACTTATTTAGATATATTTGACATATTTCCCTTTGGTAATAAATCAGTCTATGTCTTTTCTCCTCCTCTTCTTCCTCCTCTTCCTCTTCTTCTCTCTCTCTCTCTTGCTCTCTTTCCCTCTCTCTTTCTTTATCTTACATAGAATATTATTGCTTGACTTCTCAGTTTGATAGCTGTGAGAGAGATTCTAGTTTTTCTTCATTCTTTTCTTCAATACGAATTCTATGTGAAAAAAATAGAATGAAAGTCAACAATAGTGTTCAAAATTGGGAAATTATAACACCATGGAAATAACTGCTTTTCAGCTTGGCAAAATAAAAATATTTGGAATTGGTAATATGGCATAACTTCTTTTATTGCACATTTCTTTGCTGTGCTTCACAGATATTGTGTCTTTACAAGTTGAAAATTTTTGGCAACTTTGCATTCAGAAAGTCTATTGGCATCATTTTTCCAACAGCAGGTGCTCACAGCATGTCACGTTTTGTTCATTCTTGCCATATTTCAAACTTTGTCATTATTATTATATTTGTATGGTGGTCTGTAATCATGATCTTTGATTTTACTATTGTAATTGTTTTGAGGTGTCACAAACCGCACCCACATAAGATAGTAAACTTAATAGATAGCATGTTGTGTGTGTTCTGACTGTTCACCAACCAGTCATTCCCCCTTCTCCGTCCCTTTCCCAAAGTATCCCTACTTCCGGAGACACAACAATATTGAAATTAGACCAATTAATAACCTTAATGGTCTCTAAGTGTTCAAGTGAAGGCAGTAGTCCTACATCTCTCATTTTAAATCATAAGCTAGAAATAATTAAGAGAAAATATTTGCCCACTGTATATTTGACAAAGGCCTAACATCTAGGATCTATAAGGAACTCAAATGTGCTGAAAAGAAAAACAAACACACAAATAGACCTATTACAAAGTGGCAAAAGATATGAATAGTCACTTGTCAAAAGAAGACATATGAGCAGCCAACAGATATATGAAAAGATGCTCAGCCTTACTAGTCATCAAAGAAATGCAAATTAAAACCACACTGAGATACCACCTAACTCTAGTCAGGATGGCCATCATCACTAACACAAAAAACAACAGATGTTGGAGAAGATCCGGGGAAAAGGGAACACTTCTATACTGTTGGTGGGAGTGTAAACAAGTACAACCTCTGTGGAAAACAGTGTGGTGATTTCTAAAAGATCTAAAAATCGACCTTCCGTATGACCTCACCATCCCCCTACTAGGAATATATCTGGAGGAGGAACTTAAATCACTCTATGAAAAAGATACCTACACACACATGATTATTGCAGCATTATTTACAATAGCAAAAACATAGAACCAACTGTGCTGCCTGTTGGAAGAGGACTGGATTAAAAAGATGTAGTTCCTATATTACAAGGAAATATTATGCGGCCATAAATAAGGACAAAATTATGAATTTCACAGCGATTTGTGTGAACTTAGAGTCTATAATACTGAGTAATCTATCACAGAAACAAAGAACTGAGTACCACATGTTCTCACTCATAAGCACACCTTGAACAATTATCATAATACTATAAGAAAGGGATTGGCAGCAGTGGGAAACTGCTTGGGGAGGAAGAGCACATCTAATCAACAAGGGTACCTGCATAATGAATATTTGCATACCTAACCCTGAACTGTACTTCACATCTTTAAAATATAAATTAAAAAAAAAAAAACATAGTGAGGAAGGTATGGCAAAAGGCAAAAGCCAACACAAGCTGAAAGCTAGGCCTCTTGCATCAAACAGTTAACCAATTTGTGAATGCGAAGCAAATGTTCTTGAAGGAAATTACAGGTGCTATTGCAGTGAACACATAATGATAAAACAACTGATTGCTGATATGAAGAAAGTTTGAATGATCTGGAAAGAATATAAACCAACCACAGCATTCCCTGAAGCCAATGCCTAATCTAGAGCAAAGTTCTGACTCTCTTCAATTCAGTGAGGGCTGAGAGAGTTGAGAAAGCAGTAGAAGAAAATGTGAAGCTAACAGTGGTTGGTTCATGAAGGTTAAGGAAAGAAGCCGTCTCCATGACATAAAAAAGTGCAGGTGAAACAGCAAGTGCTGTTGGAGAAGCTGCAGCAAGTTTTCCAGAAGACATAGCTAAGATAAATGGTGAAGGTGACTACACTCAACAGAAGATTTTCAGTGTAGGCAAAGCAACCTTCTTTAGGAAGATGTCATCTAGGACTTTTATTATAGCTAGAGATGAGAGGAATTGATGTCTTTTTTCAAAGCTTCAAGGGACAGGCTGACTCTTTTGTTAGGGGCTAATGCAGCTGGTTCCTTTCAGTTGAAGCCAGTGTTCATTTACCATTTCAAAAATCCTTGGGCCCTTAAGTATTATGCTAAATCTACTCTGCCTATGCTCTATAAATTGAACAACAATGTCTGCATGACAGCACATCTATTAACCACACGATTTACTAAATATTTTAAGTTCACTGTTGAGAACTACTTCTCAGAAAAGAAGATTCCTTTCACAATATTTCTGATCATTGACAAGGCACCTAGTCACCCAATTGCTCTGATGGAGATTTACAAGAAGATTAATATTATTTTCACACCTACTAACACAACATCTATTCTGCAGCCCAGGGATTAAGGAGTAATTTTGATTTTCAAGTTTTATTCATTAAGAAATACATTTTGTAGGGCTATAGCAGCCCTAGGTGATGATTCCTCTAATGGATGTAGGCAAAGGATTCATCATTTTAGATGCCATTAAGAACACTCATGAATTGCGGAAGGCATCCAAAATATCTACAGCGACAGGAGTTTGGAAGAAGCTGATTCCAATCCTCATGGATAGCTTGAAGGGCTCAAGACTTCAGTGGAGAAAGTAACTGCAGATGTGGTGGAAATAGCATGTAGAACCTGAAGATGGGACTGAATTGCTGGGATCAAATGATAAAACTTGAATGGGTAAAAGGTTGCTTCCCTTGGATGAACAAAAGAAAGTGGTACATTGAGATGGAACATACTCCTGGTGAAGATGTTGTGAACACTGTTAAAATGACAACAAAGAATTTAGGCTATTATATCAACTTAGTTGATAAAGAAGCAGCAGGGTATAAGATGAACTTCACAGAATCTATAAAAAACTCAAATGAAGCAACAAGGAAAAAAACTATTAAAATGTGAGTAAAGGACATAGATACGTCTCAAGACAGGCAGCCAACAACCATATTAAAATATGATCAGCATCAGGGAAATGCAAATCAAAACCACAATGAGATACCATTTCACACCAGTCAGTATGCTATTATTAAAAAGTCAAAAAAGAAACAAACAAACAAACCCCAACAGATGTTGGCAGATTGTAGAGAAAAGAGAATGCTATACACTGTTGGTGAGGATGTAAACTAGTTCACTCCCTGTGGAAAGTAGTTTGGAAATTTCCTAAAGAACTTAAAATAGATTTACCATTTGACTCAGCAATCCCACTACTGGGCATATACCACTACTGGGTTCTACCAAAAAGACACCTGCACTTGTCCACTTATCACAGTACTATTCACAATACAAAAACATGAAACCAACCTAGGTGCCCATTAACTGTATAAGGAAATGTGGTACATATATGCGATAGACTAATAAGCAGCCATAAAAAGAACAAAATCACGTTCATCGTAGCAACATGGATGCAGCGAGAGGACAGCAGTCTAAGTGAATTATCACAGAAACAGAAAACTGAATACTGCAATTTCTCATTTATAAGTGGGAACTAAATGCTGGGCATACGTAGGTACAAGGATGGGAACAACAGACACTGAGGACCATTAAAGGGGGAGGAGGAGGGAGGAGGGTGAGTTGACAATTCATCCATTGGGTCTCATGCTTACCACCTGCTTTTTGGGTGCAGTAGAAGCCCAAACTTTACATCAAGCAATATACCCATATAACTAAACTGTACATGCACCCTTTCAATCTAAAGATTTTTTAAAAAGAGGACTGACTTTAATTTTCTAAGGAGTTCTACTGTGGATAAAGTGCAATTAAACAGCATTGCATTCTACAGAATAATCTTCCATAAAAGGAAGAGTCCATTAATGTGACAAGCTTTATTGTTGTAACCAAAGTGAGGCCCAAACTTTACTTGTACAATGTGCAAACTTTACCTGTACAATAACTATTGTGTACCTAGCTCTGAATTGTACCCCACATGTTTAAAATAAAAATTTTTAAAAAAGGAAAAAAGAAAAAGAAATTGCCACCGCCACCCCAATCTTTAGCAACCCCTGCTCTCATCAGTCATTAGCCATCAACATCACGGCAAGATCCTCTACCAGCAAAAAAGGTTTTGTATAAGTCTCTGAAGATTGAAAAGGTCTTTAGTATTTTTTAGCACTAAACATTTTTAATTAGAATATGTACATTGCCTTTAGACATAAAGTTATTGCACACCTAATAGATTACAGTATAGTGCAATCATAATTTTCCTATGCACTGGGAAACGTGCTTTATTGTGATATTTGCTTTATTGTGGTAGATTGGAACCAAATGTGCACTATCTTCAAGGTATGTCTGTATTCAAAGTAGGTATTGCCAAGACTGCAGAAAATTAGGCATTCATATACTAGTTGAAGTGCAAATCATACATCTTGTCTTGAAAGCAAATGATAATTTTTATCAGGAGCTTTAAATTTTTATCAATCCTCATGTCACCAATTTTATCTGAATAAATTTATGCTAAAGAACCAGTCAGAGAAATGTACACTGGTTTTTGAGCAAGAATATTAAGGACAACATTATTTTGCTAAATATTTTAAATAACTTAAACATCTAGCACTCCTGAAAGAGTAAGATAAGACCTGCTATGACTACTAGGAGGTTTTAAAATACATCTACTAAATTAGTGTTTTTCAGGAATAATAGCATAGGAAATGACTCACTATGTAAAGTTAATTGAAAAAAAGCAAGACACTAAATAAATGCAATATACTTTTACATATGAGAGCCTATTGGTCAGTTTGAATAATGTTAGCTGCTCTAACAAACAACTCTTATTAAATTTCAATCTCTATTACTTAACACAACAAAGGCTTATTTTTTTCTCATGACATAATCTACTGCAGGGTAGCAGTGGGTGTGAATTTCCCTATGACTCTGACAAACTCATTTATAAGGCTTCAAGACTGCCCTGTGGTCATCCAGCTAGTAGATGGGGAAGGAAGAGAAATAGCACGAACAGGACACTCTGGGTCTTCATCCTTGGTCCACAAACAACACTTCACTTTTGCTCCCATTCCATGGTTCAAAAGCGAGGCATGTTTCCTTAAATGCAAGTATCTGGGCAATACGTTTTTATGAGCATCGGGACATTTCTGTGATATACATTGGAACAAAATACACACAATTATGAATATCTGTAGTGAACTTCTTTCATGACTTTTATTTTTAACTCTGTGCTATTATTTTCTGAATTTTCTAAAATAAATAATTAAGTTCATAATGACATAATAACTGTAAACATTAAAAACTTGAAGTGTGGTGTAGAGGTCAGCTGCTCAACTTCTCTCTGGAGGTGCAGACAACTTACAGACACCATAGTACACATTTCAGTTTGACTTTATCTCTTTATTGCTTCCTCAGATGCTTGCCAACATGATAAAAATACACCGATCTCAGCCTCAGGAGGACCCTTCTCTATGCATGGGTGATTTGGATATAAAATTTATCAGTGCTGATCACCAGGATTGCTGTGGCTGATCTGGCTGGCCCGGAGGATTTTCCATTCTACCCTCACTGTTCCAAGTTTCCTTTCTAAAACCTTCCCTCTATCAAGGAGAACAAAGTTTTCTACTAGCAGAAGGGGGAAAGCAACAAGGCAAAAAGTTCTCTCTTTTCAGAGTCTGTTCAAAAGCTATGTTACGGTGTTGGTTGTAAATTCATCTTACACAGCGTTGATGAAGTCTAACTGATGATTTAATATGAATTAATATGGGTAGCTCTACACGGGTGTGTAAAATGTTCACTGCTGTTTTGAAAGATCTCCCTGATGAGAGCAAAAGAAGAAATAAGCACTGTGAGAAGAGTGACTTTTCCTATCCTACACACTCTATTCCACATTTTATCCCTGATCTCTACTTTGGATAGTAAACTGTAGAGGCAAGTCTGTTGCTCAGATCCTTTGCAACCCTCACCCTTGGTTTCTAAGATCAAGTCTTTCATTTTTTTACCCCATACTTATTTTCTGTTTCATTGCATGCCACTTTCTTGCACTTGTTCTGTTAAAGAGTCCACCATGACCATTTAATATTTAAAGACCAGGATCAGTTTGCAGGCTTTAGTTTAAAGGTAACCATAGCACACACACACACACACATACCACACACACACACACACACACACACATACACACACATTCATTATTAATAGCAGAGATACACTGCAAGTCCGTGGGACTCTTCTTTCTGTTCGATGTTAGTTTTACAGGTGTGCGGCTGTCACTGAACTTGACTCTGACATTGCTATGTGGCAAGTGGGCTAGTGCATTAACTGTGGATCCGGATGCTATAAACTGTTCATGTGGTTGGAAGTGATCATGTTAAAAAGGGAAATGAAGCCAGAAGGTGACAGGCCACGGAAAGTCCGGTTTCGGATCGCATCTTCTCATAGCGGGCGAGTTCTGAAGGAAGTGTATGATGATGGGCAGCCATCAGGCTCTCTGGATTCTGAATGTGCCAGCATCTGTGGGATAGATGGACTAAGTGATTCTGATGGACAGCAAAATGGCCACACAGAATCAGAAGGTGATGAGCATGAGAACGACCAGGATAACTTGCTGGTGTTAGCAAGGGCTGCCAGTGAGAAGGGTTTTGGGATGAGAAGAGTCAACATTGTAAGCAAAAATGGCACAGTCAGAGGTGTCAAATACAAAGTGAGTGCAGGCCAAGCTCTGTTTAATAATTTGACCAAAGTGTTAGAGGTAAGTCATTGTGTTTTCCTTTTCTTGAACTTCTCTTCTAACTCACCATCTGAACACCTCTCCATCCTTAGTTTAGCAAGCCTCTCTTATTCGTGACTCCTGCATACTTTATGAGACACTCCTTAGTCTAAGATACTGTCTCAACAGCCATCGATTAAAAATAGGGTCATGATGCTTCGGAAACTAGACTGGCTTCTCAAAGCCATATTTCTAACATGTAAGTGGTCTTTTCTTTCAGAGTGTGATGACTACAATTATATGTCTATTTCTTTGCCAAGAAAAAAGACAAACAGTAGTCTTCAAAGCATTTGAGGAAAAACTTAGAAGCTAATGTCTGGTTTACTATCCTTGAAACACTAGTATAACATTTATCATCACTTGTATAGCTATTTAAACCAGGAAAGTGCTTGCATTCAGTAAGGGTGGATTCAACTGAAATGTTAAGAAGATATAAAGACTAATTTTGACTTTCTCCCAGTCCTGAGCAGATTCATAATGACATAAAAACTCTAAGGTTTCATCTGTGGTACATTTATCTATTAATTACTCATAACAGCTCTAGAATTACACATGCAAAAGTTATTCCTGTATAAATGTAGTAACTGAGATCCAGATTTTATAATAAAGAATTAGCTCTTAAAATGAGATACATTCTGCAGGTTAATATAGGGATACTTAATTTAGGCACTTGGGCCTTTAGCAATGATCTAATATTAACACAAGTTTTGCATTGGTAAAATGATTTTTTTTCACAGGCATCGTTATGTCAAGAATACAATTCATAATTGCTATTATTAAGGCAGCCAATTTTTTCATTGTAATTCCATCTTATACTATGCTCAATATTTAAATAAAATGATCTCTTGTGATGAATTATTCAATGTCCCTATAATATATAAGAATGTGGTGATGGTGAAGAGAAAGGATCTTGACAAAGGTATTTAAATATTTTTCTCTTTCAAAAAAGATATTTGAAAATATATTTTTAATCCTCATATCATGAAGATTAAAAAATAGTTTTAGTTAAAGGATAAAAGTACTGAAGATATGAGTATTGGAGATAAAAGTAGTGAAGATTAAAGGTTCTTTTCATATATAAACTTACCTGTAAACATTTTTACATAGTAGGGGTAGGATAGGGACTGGAAACCAGAAACTGATGACGGTGTTCTACAAGATTGGAAACAATCTGTATAGAATTCTAGAGATGTGATTTTTATGTTAAGGTAAACGTAATGGCCATCCAGTTTCACCAAATGCAGATGTTATTATTGCCAAGCCAAGAAGTAGACCAAGATTCCTTGTAACAATTAAGTCTTAAAATGTTTGCATTTGTTAAGACTAACTTAGTTTGTCATTATTTGAATTGCTTTATGATTTGGAGGGTTTTTTACAAAACTGCTTTCCAGTTTTAGTACTTTGGCATTTGTTCCTTCAAATCTTCCTCCAAACTATTACTTATGAAGAAATAGCTTTAGTCTTAAAAACCTACAAGAGAAAAACTACTCTCCTTACTATGTGTTTACCCTGTTAGTGCTATAAATTCACATTTAAGAAATAGAGGAAATGCCAAAGTCAGAATTTTAACACTAGATTAATTTACAGTATTTACTTGCATATTTTTTCTACGCATAATTTTATAGCCCCCTTTTTTGAGAAAAAAATCCAATATAACTTTTATTTTTTGCCTTTTTCTAATAATTTAATCTCATTCCATTTACCGCACGCTTTAAAATGGCAATAATGGTTATTAGAAGGGGTTCCTCAAAATCTTTGGTATTTAATCAGATTTGGTTTTCTCTCTGGCCCTTTTTTCCTTCATAAAATGGATAAAGTATCAACATATTGTAGATATTCACACATTTGACCATCATCTTTCGTTTTTTCATCATCATGATCATCATCATTGTCATGATATTCTCATTAGTTTTTTTCATCATCATGATAGTGAATGTTCTCTGATCTCTTCAGGACAAAATGTAAGTTAGAGGCACTACTATAGTCAGATCAGGTCTACCAGTTGCTTTATTTCAAGGAGCTCTGTTCACAGCATGTCTGTGTGAACAAGCACCTCTTGGAGCTGTACAAGACAGCCCAGCATTATTAGAGAACTGATTTGGATGCGTGCCACTTTCTAAGGAATGTGTATGTCATACGCAGTCATGTATGTCTTATGATGACTGAGTGGGTTCTCATAGGCATCCCACGATGCAATAGCAGAGAAGCCCCCAGGGGGCTAATATCAGAAGTTGCCATTCAATTACTCCTGTACCCATTATGGGACTCTTTCCCTGGACCTCTATATATTCCATGTCCCTTGCAAAGTAGGCAGTAAACTTGTCTGGATGTAACTGTAACTTGGTAATTCCCCTCAGGGAGGAAAAAGCGAGCTGCTGGTATCTTGGATATTTGATTAAGGTTCCAATGCACAGCCAATCTTATTTAAGTGTGGAGCTGTGATTGAAGAAACAGTGAGGGACATTGTCCTCTTGTTTTAAGTTTTAAGAGCTTAAAGCATTCAACTTTTAACTTGAAAGGAAACCCTAACTATAAATCAAATCTTTTGAGGATGCTGTAAATCACTCTCTTCCTCTCTCTTAGTTTCCAACTTTGTTATTCCTGTTTCATGAAAAATTGGCATGTGCCTTCCAAGAATTTCAACTGCATGGGGAATAATCATTGAGATTATTTTACTTCTTAGCCACTCTTCCCAAGAAAGTTATCTATAAAAGGGATATTAGAATCACTATTCCTTTTATTTGTCATTTAATTTACCCTGTGTAATCCTGGTAATTGTGGATATGCAAGATTAACCCAGGTTGTTAAAGGTAGTGGTGGACCAGGAAGCAAAAAAGACAAGATTCTGTGGCTGCACAGGTGGGCATTGTAGGGGGTCGTTCATTGGCATATTATTCAAAGGCCTCCAGCTGGTCCACAGTATGGCCCTTCAACTACAGGTCGTTGAATTTTCCATTTCTCTCAGAGATAACAAAGATGCAGTATTCAAGAAAGGCCAATTTGGAAATCTAGATCCCTTGAAACTAGCAAGGACTGTGGCTGAGACATATACATTTATTAGAAATTATTTAGGGTATTCTTACATGCCTACATTCTTACATATTTCCAGACAAAAATAAAAATAATGTGTTGTGAAACAATTTGCATTATGCACAGGGCTTTCACATATATTATTTTACTTGCTTCCAAAATTTTGTAAAATAAACAAACAAAAAAATTATTGTAATGCCTGTTTTTAGATAACTGTCAGAGAAATCAAGTGTCTGGCCCAAAGCTAGTAATACAGGAACTCTGCCTTTTGCTGTTTTGCCATTTTTAGTGTTTAAAAGTATAATATTATATACTTCTAATATTAAAGTTTGACACTCATTGACCTAGTGTGTAAGAGGAAAATTCATCCACTTGTCTAGGGTAAATAAAAATATTAAGGTCTAATCTCTTGAAGGCTCCTTATCTCTTCAATATTTAATGATGAAAATGAAGAAGATAAGCATTGTGTGTGTGTGTGTGTGTGTGTGTGTGTGTGTGTATGCGCGCGCACGTGTGCACGCAGGCGTGCTCTCATGTGCACATTCCTGTGTGTTTTTTTATCAGGTTAGATCATCAGAAAGATCTTTCCTGAGCCAAAGATGAACAAATGTTGTCCCTACAGCTAAGTTTCCTATTAATATTCTAACTTATCACTTGTTGATTTGTGAAAGACCCCAGACATCTTACCAGTACACTCTGATGGGGGTGTCCTGTTTTAGTATTCTTAAAGAAATTCTATTCTCAGGATATCTCTATCTAGATAAATGATTTTACCCTTCATTACTGGAATATTTTATTAAAAAATACTTTCTTTTAAAAATTAGCCATTTCTACTTAAAGTTAGACAAATTACAAAACCACTGTATAACTCATTTCTCTCAATATTCAGTTTACATTATTGGATTGGAGATATGCCTTGTTTTTAGCGGCAACATCTTTCCAAAGTCTCTTATGGGTCAATGATACAATTAATAAAGTCTTCTTATTTTCACAAATTTGTTTTATGTGATTAAATTCAGACAGCAGTCTTTCCTTAACCTTATTGTCAAACTGTGTGAGTATACTCAGAATATTCTACTGCAATTTCCATAATTTTAATTCCTTCTCCAAATTTAAAATCACCGTACTAAAGAAAAACAGGTGCCAAGAGAGAAAATAATTACAGCATATCCTTTAATTTGGAGGTCCTTTCTAAGAACTCTAATGAACATGCAGTCCCTATCTATGTATGTGTGTGCTTATTCCTGGTTAGTGTGGTTGTATTTATATGCAAGCTAATATTCCAAGACAAATAAAATCAAAATAATGTGCTTGTGGAGCAATTTCCATTTTGCACAGATATTACTTTACTTAATTTCTACTTTCACATATATTGCTTTACTTAGTTGTTCCACACATTTTGTCAAATAAGCAGGAAATTTATTACTATAATGCTTGTTTTTAGAAAACTAAGTGTCAGAGAAATCAAGAAGATAACTAAGTGTCAGAGAAATCTTTCCCAAAGCTGGTAGAACTCTGCCATTTGCTCTTTGCCTTTTTTAGTTTTTTTAAAAAATATAATACCATATGCAAAAGTTCCCCACTTTACCTTTTGAAATGTCATAATGACAAATGTGAATATTGATAAGACTAGATAAATCATTCTATGTGATATAATCTGGTCTTTTAAAATTGCAACATTTGGTTAGCAGGTTTTAAAATTTATCATCTATTGAACATTTGATCTTCATCTGGGAAAGATTTTCTGCATTTAACTTCAATTCAGCATTAAATTGTACTCAAACATTTATTTTATTTCTATAGCATTATTTGATTACATTGTCATGAGACTGCAAGGGGTGACCCTGGAAGAGGATGACTTGTTTACCTCAGGTATATGGAGGACATTGCTCACTAACTCAGGATGGGCAGTATTAACAGAAGCTTCTGGTAGTATTTGTTATCGATTTCTGGTTTTTTGATTCTAACTCCATTAATAAAATAATATTTCAGTAAAAACAAGGTAATACTCCTGGTGACTCCTTGATCCCAGTACTACTCTGGAAATGCAGCAAAAATAATAATGAACACTAGGTACTTAACTGAATGCTAGTCATTGTTCACATTATTTATGTGCATTGGCATAATTATTCCTCACAACAACCCTATAGGATAGTATCATTATTAACCAATTAAATATAATTCCTTTTCTGTGTAAGAAACAAGCAGTTGTAGGATTTGAAATATCATTTATCTAGAGAAATTCTTATGTAATGTTCTATCAAAAAAACATGGAAGTAATTACTGGCTATTGATGAAAAGATTGCCATTTTAGTTATCAGGAAGCAGATAAAGAAATTCTAGGATTTTTGATATAATTTCAAATGATACAAGAAACTACACTAAGAAATTAGGTGATTTGTTATCCAAAAAGCAAGCAAGAAAAAGCACCAAAGATGAGTTAGTACAACTAATATATTACTTATGTACAATTAAAGAATTGTAGACTGATAAAACTTGCGGTCTATCACCTCGATCACCTTCCACACACCATCCCGTTGTTACTCTTGGTCACAGTATTAAGTGTAGATACTGAGCAGGACCTCAGTAAGTGTTCTTTCTTGGAGGTAATGAGTTAAGTGAAATTCTCGTAAACAGTGGTTATTTTCCTCTTTTCCATCTCTTTAGGGTTTGGAGATTTTCCATATTGGACAGGACTTGAGTTTGCCTGGCGAGTTGCTGCTCGTTTGCTCATTCCATTCTTTTCCTTGTGAGTCATCAATATTCCTTTAATCATCCATTAAGAATCATTTATTGTGTATCCACTATGGAGCAGAAACCACACGTATATTAGGTGTTGTGAGTAATAAAACCCAATTACTGCCTTCATGGAGTATTTAGTAGTGTGTTGTGAATAGTTGTGTAAACCAATTCTTGAAATAATTCAGATACAAGCTTGACTTTGTTTCCCATACCCAGAGAATCCTCTCTGTTTTTTTGTTCTAATAACCTCTGCTACCCATTCTTCCTTTCTCCAATGCTTATACTTTTCTCCTTTTTCTCTTATAGGACCATCATTTTATTGGCTCCTCTCTGTTAGCTTTCTCTCGCTTTTTTTTTTCTAATTTAGTCTGTCTCAAGAACCAGAAACTGAAGCCTACTCTACATGATTAATGGCCCTTATCTTGATCCTATAAGGCTCCAGAAGTAAAAAACAGTGACTCTGACTATGAGTCCTGACTTTTCCAAGTTCTAGGAACCTTATTAAAACTTTATCTCCTTAGTGCGATAATATCTAAGTTGGAATATATGTCATTCTTCCGTATTCATCAGAACCCTTGTACCACTATGACATTTTAATTTTTGGTACATTTGCTTTAATTGCCTGAACTTAATCCTGCAAATCTATTTAAATCTTAGTCCTATAAATCTATATAAACTCTGACTTGAGAGCTACATTCTGAGAAAACTTGCAGATTCCACAAGATGACTGGAAACTGTTTAATGATCTTATGGGTGGCCCATGGTTGTCAAATAATTAGGGAATTCGCATCTGATGTTTCCAAACTTTAAAAAAGCAATATAACAGCAGGACAAGACAAACATTCTTTTGGTGGCTTGCTCATGCTGGCAGAGTTTCTGATACGCTCTCTGAAACCCAGTATTTTAAATCTTGCATAAAGGCAATGTAAACATTTAGTAGCCTATAAACTGGCACTTATATAAATCTATCAGTCCATCAATCATTATCACCTGGAAGGGATTTTAAAAATTGTGAACAGAACACGGTGTCCTACAGGAAATTTCAATTAAGGGCATTTAAAAAATTGATGTGCACAGATCTACTCAACTAAGATTTGAGCTCTCTTTGCTCAATTTTATTTTTCTAATAATTCATTATCTCATTTAATTGCTGACAAATTATGCCTTACAACGTTTCATCGGGAGTGAAGAAACTGATGCATATTTTGCTCATGTAATCCTCTCACACAATTAGTAAAGAATAGGAGTATTACTTATTTTACTGATTTCTAAATTAAAAAGTTTAGCTGTGAAAGAATTAAGTTGCTCATTTTTTTAAATGGTACAGAATTGAAGATCTTTATTATATGAAAACTCTGTATAAGCTTGACTAGTTCACAAAGAGCATAGAGTAGTGAAAGCCAAGGTGTTGATTTGCAAGAGATAGTTTTTGTTAGAAGAGAAGGCTCTGGGGAATTGTGCTATTACAGATCAGTGGAAGGAGAATAGGGATAGAGTCAGAGTACCAAACCTAAGGAGACTAAAGGGTTATCTTAGCACAGGGAAAAGAGTTGGACGGGCTATGACCTTGGGAAGCTGGTGGGTCTAGAGATTGGAGGGAGGGGCTTCAGGGACTGGAGGAGGGTCAGCAGGGAGAGGCTGCTGGGCAACTCTGTCATGAGTGCCCCGGAACCAGTCCAGAGCACAGAGCGGCCATCCTTGTCTGTTATCACCCTTGGTGTAGATCCAGTTTCACGCACCCCTCATGGCCATTTCATGAGTACCTTCCCTTGACAGCTGTCAGCATAATGCTTGTAGATGGAGCATCTGGCAAAAGTGATGCCCCCCAGCATCCCAAGATTCTGCTGAACTCATTTCAAACTATCCCCCAAGTAAGCATCCTCTTTTTAGTGGCCCAAGATTCATGATTTCCCCCCAGAAATAAAGAATGAGGTCTTTGTTAATCCAGATAAATCATCCTGGTTATATTAAAAAACAAAGCCTGCAGTACCCATGTTTAGGAGTACAATGATTGCTACTGACCTGGTATATTTATTCTCCATTGCTGTTGACACAAATGGCCACAAATGTAGAACGGTATAAAACAACACAGATTTATTTCTTTACCATGATGGGGATCAGAAGCCTGAAATGAGTGATATGAAATGAGCAATAAAAATCAAGGTTTTATCAGTGCTTCTTTTCCTCTGGAGTTTTCAGGGAAGAATTCAGTCCTTGCATTTTCCACTTATAGAGGCTGCCCACGTTCTGCTCATGGCCCTACATCATTCTGACCTCTGCTTCCCTTTTTACTTCTCTAATACTATAGCCTTCTGTATAAATGTCTTTGTGATTCATTGGGTCCACCCAAATAATTCAGGATAACCTTCCTAGCCCAAGATTCTTAACGCCATCAGGCCTGCGAAGCCCATTTTTCTGTGTAAAGTAACATTTATAGATGGTGGGGATCAGGGCATGGGCATTTTTGAGTAGCTATTATTCTACCTCACACACTTGGTATTAGGTTTATTTTGTCCTTGAGATGACTAGGGCTTTATGATAGATTCAAACATTGGCTCCATTTTTTTCCTATGCCCCTGTAGTAGTGTCATACATTGACGTTCCTTTGCCATGGCCACCTGAGTGTACTTTCACAGTTCTTGACTTTAGTCTTGACCACATGACTTCTTTTGGCTGATGGAATGGTAATAGATATGGCACAGGTAGAGGCTTATAATGTGCTTGCATGTTGGGCTTGCCCTCTTACACACCTTCTACTACCATGAAAAAGATATGAAGGTCCACTGGTCCCAGAAACATGGCAGACACAAAGAACAGACCCACAAAACTCAGTGGAGATCAACCAAATGCCAGCTGACCTTCAAGCTCTTGAAGGAGCAATACATGCTTATTGCTGTATTTCACTCATTGTAGGGTGGTTTGTTAAGCAGCAGAAGCAACTGGTACAAACTTCCTCATACTGAGTACCTTGCTCAAAGTTACACACATGGTAAGTGATATAGCTATCCATGTGTTTGACTCCCAAGCTTGGGCTCTTATCCACTAAGGAACTGTTGTGCAAACATGCATTGTTTGCCTAAATCTTCTCTACAATATCTCTGCCAAAATCTTTTCTAACCTAAGTGGGAATTTCTTAGCGAAAGGGTTTTAAGGTCTTTGACAGTAAAGGTTTTAAGTCTTCTCACCATTTAATGGCTATTGAACCTACCAAAATTGATAATTCTAGAATAGAGTGAAAACCATCTGTCATTTACATAGATAATGTTGTTTAAGATTAAATTAATGTTTTTGGTGGCCACATCACACAGTTGGGATGCTGGCTTATGGTTCATTTAAACATCTTTTCTTGGTGTTAAGATTTATGTAGTTAAAATTGTTAGTCATTGTTTTTCATTTAATATAATGCTGGTTTTTTGTTTCATTTAATATAATGCTGTCTTTTCTGTGTTTATGTATAGATCTCTACATTCTACAAAAATACAATTTTATTGTGTTAGTTCAGACTGTTAAAAACTTTTTGGATTCTGGTCTCTTATTTAGATGTATCTTAGTAACTTGTTGAGTCAATGGAACACAGTGTAGATCATGGAATATCCGTAATATCTGCAAATTATCTATATGGAGTATTACCAAGTACATAAAAAGAAATGAATTCAAAGAAAATTAAGCATCCCTAATAAAGTGACACATTTTTGTTTTAGTAAACATTAGAAATCAGTAAAATTCAACTAATGGTCTTATAGAAAGAGGAGAAAGACATGGAAAGAGAAGAGAGACAAATGGTACAAAACTGGTTGTGATGTCAACCACATCAGTTCCAGAGGACTCTAGGGTTTCCTCTTATTAGGTTCTTTAAGAAAGACTCATATGCATTACTCTTATAGTGCCAGAAATTTGCTTAGAGAAGAAGTCATTTTTCCCCAAGGGGTCGTCCTAATTCCTATAATCTGATGGAAATAACTGTGATCTCTGGGAAGCATGTAGCTTTTTGTCAGGGCACAAACACTGTTGAGTTAATAATCCACAGTGCTGGGTTTCTACAACCCTGAGTTCTTTATTTCAAGTGTCTGAAGACTGAAGATTTGTCTTTCTGAGCATCTAGTGCTTTTAACTGCTGGCCTTAAAACAGTTATGGACATGTTTTATTTAAAAGAAATATTTAAAAATCTATTATGAGGCTAACACAAGCAAACCGACCATTCTTTACTGAGGATATCACCTCTCTAACTACATAGAAAACAAATAATGTAAGTTTGGGGCATGGCTTTATAGGTTCTGTTAATTAATCACAGCTTTCAGGGCTTCTCCTCTAATTGTGGATTTTCCCTTTTCTTTTTCTTTTTTTTTTTTTGAGTTGGAGTCTCACTCTGTCACCCAGACTGGAGTGCAGTGGCCGCTCCCGGCCACCGCAGCTTCGACCTGCTGTGCTCTGGAGATCCTTCTGCCTCAGGCTTCCAAGTAGCTGGAACTACAGGCACGCCTCCACCTTTCTGTTGGAGGTGTCATTATGATGTACAACCAACTGCTTACTTCAGGAAACATCATTTGACTTGGATTTTCTAAACCAGATCAAGCATGGCTGTCAGATCCCCTTTGTAGCAGTGTACAGGGAGTTCTATGTCAGTAATCATTCAGGATTCTGTCCCCACTCATTGTGATCACAAGATATGATGGTTGCTAAGAGCCAGAAAGCCTAGAGGCTGTCCCGGGTCATGGCTCCTGGGGGATCCAACTTCCTGTCTGCTCCTTCAGCCCATGAATTGCATTGATGCTGCAGGCAGCTCCCGAGGCCCTTCATATAAGTCTTCTCTCAGGATGCATGACTTTTGCTTCTGCCAACTCTTAGGACTACCTAACTTCATTGCCTTGATGTCTAGACTCTTGGAAACATACCTCTAGCAATTCCCAGAAGCAAGAGAAGACCCAAGCTCTAGGAATCAAAGATCCCCTATTTTTTGTGAGAGAAAGAAGAAAAAAATACCATTATACTCCAGAAGTGTCTTATATGGTTATTGTGCTCACTTTCTCTCCATCAATGCGTAAGAACACTGTTCTCTGGAGGAAGATAACCTGGTTTCAGTCCCAATCTACCATCTCCTAGTTGTGTATTCTGGGGAAATATACTTAATTTCTGTAAACCCCAGTTTTCTTCACTGGGAATGTGGTGGTAATGGTAGTGACTATTTCCTACAAAATAGGCATGCTATTGTGTATAAAGCATTTTGCCCAATGTCTGGCATATTATAAGTACTCAGTAAAAACTGTTATTATTTTTATTATCAAGCTGTAAATCAAGTTCTATTAAGTACTCTACTAGGCAACAAGGGTGTAAAATGAACAAAGCATGATTTTTGACCTATGAGAATTGAGTTCATTCTTTTGAGATATGCAAACACAGCTTATGTAAAATATGGTAAATACTCAGGGTGTACTGGAGGACAGAGACAGGACATCTGACCTGATTCTTTAAATCTTACAGAGATCGTGATCCCCTCAGATAACATCTTTTAAATCGAAGGCTGTGTGAAAACTCCCAAACCACTCCTTAAAAGGCATTGTGGTACTGCAAGCTTTCTTGGCAGGAACTCACTTCCCTTTGAAAAATCTCAGTTGCTACCTCTAAACTTGGCTTAGTCACTGCCACACAAACCTGTTTTCTTGATGCTAATTCCTCTGCTGGAGATCCTGTCTTGGCTTTGGCCCCGACCTGGGCCTTTATCTTGGATTCCCTAATTTTAACCACCCACGTCTAGTTGTCCAAGTGTTTGCCAGCTTGACTCTGTTGTACTTGGTGCTGTACCTGTGGGTTTAGCCAGCCACCCTCATGCCTTGTGTCTCCATATGCCTCGGTGACACCTGCCTTCCCCAACGTCTTGCTGTTTCTTCTGAGTAGAGGCAGAATCAAT
This sequence comes from Carlito syrichta, assembly GCF_000164805.1. NCBI lineage: Eukaryota > Metazoa > Chordata > Mammalia > Primates > Tarsiidae > Carlito > Carlito syrichta. Next base: position 333,190 of record NW_007259689.1, on the reverse strand, counting down.
CTCTTCATTAGTAAGAGCTTCAACTGATGTTTTAATGCCTTTCTGCACCAGTCTAGGGAATTACTTGTATCTCTATGAGATGTCTTCTGCTTAAAAGTCACAAAGTGAAGTACTAGACATGACTGAAAATGCACAGATAATAATACATTATTTAGGAAGACGTTCAGAAGAGGAAGCTGCTGAGGTTGTTTGGTGGCTTGATAATATGATGAAAACTGAAGCCTTTTGCTCCACCCAATTTTCCTTAGCTTGTTTATGATGTTCCCCCTCACCCATGGAATCAAAATGGCTGCCACAGTTTGCAGTCCGACCAGAGCCAAAAACAGAAAGGGAGGGTGGCACAAGAGAACATTCCTTCTAAGTGTGTCTCTTTTAGCAGAAAGGAAAAGAAAAATTCCAGAAACTGACCAGAAGTATTCTCTTACATTTTATATGGTCATTCCTTATAATAATAAGAACCTAGGAATGTATCTAGCATTGTCTCTATGGTAGAAGCTAGCATGGGGAGATGGGTTTGGAAACAGCTGTTGAACAAACAGTGGTGCCTGCCACACCACTATCAAGAACTTCCATATGGTTTACTTTTTAATTTTATGTAATTTGGCTCACATTGGCTCGTGTTATGGGAATTAGAAAGGCCCTGTAATAGTATTTTATTTCAAAACCTGTGAATATTTCTTTTGTCTGTCCTTGAATTTTTTTGTCTTTTCTTTCTTTCTTTCTTTTTTTTTTTTTTTTTTTTTAGTTGGAGTCTCACTCTGTCGCCCAGACTGGAGTGCAGTGGCCGCTTCCGGTCACCGCAGCCACGACCTGCTGGGCTCTGGCGATCCTTCCACCTCAGTCTTCCAAGTAGCCGGAATTACAGGCATGCGCTACCACGCCCAGCTGATTTTTTGATTTGTTGTAGAGATGAGGTCTCGCTGCCCAGGCGGGTCTCGAACCCGCGGGCTCAGGCAATCCACTCACCTCAGCCTCCCAAAGGCATGGGATTACAGGCTGAGCCACCGAGCCCAGTTTGTCTTTTCTTTCTTTTGAATTTTTTTCAATATTTGTTCCTTTTGCTATCTAGTTGCCATCCATATGTTTCATGCCCAGAGAATTTTACCTGATGGGTTTGATTATTTTAACAATATAGCTTTGGAAACCTCAGATGACACGAGGGATGGTGAACAGTTTCTTATTAACTAACAGTTGTAACATTGTTAGTGTATTAGGTATTTATTTTGTTTGTCGTTACCTCTGTTAGTCATCAGTTCTCTCTATCATAGGATGCAAACCATCCAATTTTAAAAAGGTGTGCACCACACATTCCACTTAACCTGAGCATTCCAAAACAGGAAAGAACATTCTCCAAACAGTGCACACGGCTTTGCCTTTTCCTCCTGCTTGCCAGCATCAAATAGGAAACAAAACAAAATACAAAATGCAACCACCACAGAGTCACAGCAGTCATTCCCACAGCTCCTTCCTTTATGCCTCGCCTCAGAAGCCAGTCACCTCAGGGGCTCCGCAGCCGGTGAGCTGGAACTCATTTCATATCTGAGGACAGCAGTGAGAGAAAAGCTGTCTGCATGTAGAGCAGGGCAGACCCATGCTCAGAGCACCTTCCAGCAGGGCTGCTCCAGCCTCCTTTACTCCACTGGTCACCACAAACTTGCTTTTATTTCTGAGTTTTTAAAAGAGTACTGTTAGTATTAGTAATATGAACAAATCTTTACTGAATGACTACATGTGACAGAAATGATCTCAGGTGCCTCTCTTACAATACTATTTCTTTAATCCTCACAGCAAATTTACAGGGAAGATATTAGCCTATTTTTATATGTCATAAGCTGACAACATATCAAAATAATTTAACAGATAATGAAACACATTGGACTCCAATTATTTGGGCCTTCGTTTTGATCTGACACCTGAAATTCTTTCTCTGATTTTTCTCTACTTCCTTACCCCAGAAATCTCCTCTATGTTAAGCTGAGTTCCTTAGAAGCAGAACCTGGGACTGGATTTTTGTAAGAAGTAGCTTGTAGCTTATTAATGGAGTGCTCTCAGCAAAGCATGAAGGGGGCAGGTTAAAGCAGGGAAGAATGTGACCTTGGATCTCAGAGGCCAGTGTCAGCCTAGACTTTTGGAATGTTCTGGACTGCAAGTTGCAACACAGAGTTGGACCCCCCATCATATGCCACTGGCTGTGAGCTTTTAGCAGCCAACCTTCCCAGGAGCTGAAGGGTGAATCCACCAGCATTGCAAGGGGGTCTAGAAGCATCCAATATGGTTCACCTCCTGCACTGCTCCTTGCCATTAACTTGATCCTACCCAGGCACAGTCTTGCACAGTGAGTGGAAGAACCAGTGGGATAAATTCCAGCTCTCACACTGCTGTTGGTCTTGAAGTGATAACTGATATATATTTTTCTTTCTCTCTTGCTGTCCATTTTAGACATTCCTCCTCTTGGCTAGTGTGTCTGGCTTACGTGGTTGAGTGACCCACGCTCTCAGTCCTGCAGGGTCTGAGCTCTGATCGCTATACCCTTCTTAGTCAGTGGTTACTGTACTTACCCATTTACATGTAAACTTGTGTGAGTACTGAGGAGGCACCTGAGTGCTGAGCACCTTTCTCTCTGTCTCACCACATGGAGCAGTAGTTGTATGTCCAGGTGATGTAATTGATTCTGATCAGTTACCCTTGACAGTATGGTAACTCCTTTCTTAGACTATCTAGATTACTGTCACGATGAACACTAAGTGACCAGATGTCACTTTAAGTAGCTTTAAGGTTAGTGGCATCCTTACTGTGTTGTTTGGAAGAAGACCTTCCCTCGGTGATCAAGGGCTTAGACTAATAACACCTAATGCTGCAGAGATGTAAAACACTAAAAAAAAAAAAAGAACTCCCAGATGGGTGCTTGTGAGTGATGGTGAATGGGACCATTCTTGTATCTTCCCACAGGTTCCTGGATCTATGAATTCTAGCCATTGGCAATATAGCACCACACAATGATCATTGGTTTACGGTATAAATGGCATCCTGAAAAATGATGCCCTCGTCTCACAGGGTGTCATGTCCCAGTAGATGTATTAGCTACACCTTCAAGATGCTGCTATGAAGCTGTATTGGGTGGCAGGTCTGTTTGACGTAATAAGTGACAGGGCCAGTGTCTTTCATGTTTGTGACAGGGTCCGCTGAACCTACTTGAGCCTGATCTTAGATAAGCTACTTTTGCTTTACACTGAATTGCTGTTGTACCTGTCTGATCTTGTGACCCTGAGAGTGGAACAGGATACATATCATGGGTACTAATAGGTAGTTCTGATGGCCTGGTATGGTAGATTCTCAGTTTCCACCAGGGACCAGGTCAAGTCAGAAGCTGTTTTTCAAATACTGTATAGCTATCTCCATGGCATGGGGTCTTGATCCAGAACCTTAGGGATTAAGGCTGTGACTTTCCTGCTGAGGTCAAGACTCCACATGGTGCTTTGCTCTACCACAGGTAACTCTAGCCACATGGGGTCTGCTGGCTTGATGAACTAAGCCTCAGGGTTGCTTGAATCTCAGCCTAGAGATGTTCAAAGACTTTCTTATTGTGGGTTCTACTCGTGCTTATGAATTAATGGATTCTAAAACCCAGAGAGGCCCACCAAGCTCTGTGCTTCTTTCTTAGAAGTAAAAAGTACAAAGTACAGTAACCTGCCCTTCCCTTTTGAGGGGTAATTCTATCAGACTCCTAAACAATTCAGCAGGAGTTGCACATTTTCGTGTCTTTGTTGCGATCTTTGTGGAGTTCATCTGCTTTGCTCTGGAGTACACATAGCTTACCTACCAAAGCATCCAGAGATTCAGTATCTCTTGATCATTGGGTTTCACTCACCTGATGTTATTAATCCTAGAGGACTGGTGTGAGAGTCTGTGGAATGTCAGTTATAGGCTGTCCCTTTCCCTCCAATCTGTTGGGTGAAGTGACTCCCGTTCATTCCATCTGGGAACAGTAGGCACCAACATTCACATCGGCTGGGGGTGGCGCTTCAGCCTGGTGAGGGGGAGGGGTGGGACATGCACCCACTGCAAGCGGTCCACCTAACATAACATTATCTGGAGACAAGGAGGAATAATGGTGACTGGGGAAAGAACCAACGCTCAGGATGCCCGGATGTCTCATTAACATGCGGCTTGGGGGGCAGATGTGTTTTGATGGAAAGGAGAACATTGGTGCCAGGGGTTCTGCGTAGGCGGGGACTTCTCCTGTGAGAAGTGGCAGTGCTGTGAGGGAGAAAGGATTGTCAACCGGGCAGAAATTTGGCAAGTCAATTGTTAAATACTTTGCAGTTTGAAATTGGCCGGAGGGGCAATTTTTTTGCCACAGAAATCAGAAAATGCTACAAATTAGGGTTTCTGGCTCCCGAGGTTGGTTTGCCAGAGCACCTTTGGAAGTGAGGCTACTAAAAGGTTTCTGAAGAGCATGTCAAAACAAGGGGTAAAAAAAGGAGCAAAATACACAAACAAAAACCCCACAACAAACAAAGCAAAAAAAAAAAAAAAAAAAAAAGAACAGAACACACACACACACACACACACACACACACACACACAGAAACGAAGCACAAAACAAACTCTACATATTTAATAATTTATCCTGGAGCTAGAGCTATTCCCTGCATACTTTCTGTTTACTGAAATGCAATCAGAAAGTGCCATCTGGTTAGCCGATATTGAGGATTATTGTTATTTTCTCATTAAAAGTCATTTTCCTCCTGGGTTTGGATAGACACTTTATGTTGCAGTAGATAGGAAGAAATTCTTCCTACTTTCTTTTCAGCCTTCAGGCTTGCCCTCAGCTAGTCTGTTCTTTATAAAATTGTAACTCTGATCATGTTACTCCCCTGCTAAAAACCAACCAATGAGCTGACACATAAAATCAGAATTCTTAGTCTGGTGTGTTAGCCTGAATTCCTCTCAAAAGCCAAGTGTGAAATAAGGACTTGCATACAGGGGAGGAGGAAGTGATGGAGGAATTTGGAGGAGGGAAGGAGAAAAAGCCAATGTAAAGGGGTACCAATTACTGCCATGGACCACTGAGGTTTGATCCTGGACCCTTCTGGGACTTTCTGAGAAATGTCTGACGATTTTCAGAATACACACCATGCAGCAGTAACAGAAAGAAGTCTTTATGGACTTTCCTCATTTTTCCTGAAGGCTGCCCCAAGAGGTCAATATCCTCCCATACTCCTGGGCTGTGTTTGCCAATGGGCTGATGGAGACTGTGCCAGTGCTGCAGGGAGGAGCTGGAGCTGGAGAAAGCCCAGGGCAGAAGGCAAAAGACACCAGGCACCCACTCTCAGTAAGTTTCTATCAGTACAGAACTGTGGCAGGAATCTGCCATGAGGCCTGGAGGATGTGAGGTGGCAGCTGCTACATGTGGCACACAAAGCTCTCCCTGATTTTCCATTCTGACTCCTCTAGTCTTGCTCCTGGACACATTCTCCCTTGCAGCTGATGCATATCAACACAGGCATCTTAACCATACTTTGTCATTGTAAGTCTGATGATTTTTTTTTTTGTATATGCTGATCTCTCTTCTTGAAATGCTGCCACTTTCTTCTCTTGGTTAATTTAATTTTAGGCTAAACTCAGATGGGACTCTTTGCTGGAAGCTTCCATGGATCCTTCTGGTTAATGTTAAGTGCCTCTATAGCTCTTGTAGCATTTGTATTTTAGCTCTACAAAAACCCTTATAACAACACCCTGTAGCTCTAACGCAGAAATCTGTTTATTACCCAGCCTTCCCCACACGTCTGTGGAGGGTCTGTTATTTCCATATCCTGAGTGAGTAGCATAGTACTTGGCTACATCATAACTGTTCCGTAAATACTTGTGAAGCAAATGAATGAATACATTCTGATATGCAGTGAATGGTTAAGCTGGTATATCACCACAGAAGGAAAATTGAATCTAATTTTAGGCCATTCCAAAGCATTGAAGCGTGGATATACTTTGAAAGAAGTCTACTAGGCATCCAAAAATGCCTCTTATATGTATAATCAACAAGGCAATAACAACAATAAAACTGTAAGAAGACCAAGCAATAAATCAATACCAATGATCATGTAACTCCTGCTTTTAAGAATTAGAAAGATAATGCACAAACACATAAAGTTATGAAAAATAATACAATAGGGGGAAATGGCACACCAACAGATGAAACTGTACAAGGTCATAAGGGCGAATAGGGAAATAACTAGAAGAAAATATATTTTCTATGATATCAGAGGATTCTGAGATGTTTTGGAAATAGAATTGCAGTGAAGTTTCTAGCAGCAGATAGGATTTGAATGAGACAATATGTGTAGTGACTTCCAGCAGTGACTGTGAAAACAACGACAACAATGAAGCAAGACTGCTGAATTCAAACTCCTCAATCATCTACTTCCCATTAGCTGTGGAATTTGGGGCAAATTTTAGTTACATCTGCAAATTGGCATTAGTAATTATACCTAATTCATGTGGCTACTGTGAGGATTAAGTTCATACATGTATAAAGATTAGAGCAGTGACCGACATATAATAATTCTATAACATATGATGTAACTTTTAGTGGAAAAAAGTCTTTTAGCAGAGACATAAGGTATGTTTGGGAGCCAGTGAGGGGATTCATTTACTTGCAATAGAAGGTTTATGTGGGGAACTGGTGGGAGATAACATTGGAAAGCAGTTTTGAATTTTTCGTGAGGATTCAAAAAGCCAGTAACAAGAATAAGCAAAGACAGAGTGAATGTATGTCTTGGTGGTCCCTGAATAATTTTGGTTTAATGATTGTCCAGATAGAGTTCTTAGAGCTCCATTTACTCTGAAAAGTGTCTTGTTTGAATATAAAAACCTAAAAAGGGAGTATTCCAGCATGAGTCATGAAGATTTGGGGAGATTATCTGACATAAATGTGTCAGATTTCTTGAAGAGGAACAGTTTGTAGGTTGGGAAGAAACCCCCGCACATTTATTTAAAATAGTATTTTTTTCCCATAGAATTATAAAGACGGTGCTGGAAAGGACTTGGAGATAATTTGGTAGAATCCATACCTCATTTTACATATTGGCACATTGTTGCTTGCTTTCCATATATTTTGAAATGTTCAAAGAAGCATGTGGATCTGAACCCTTTGTGGAAATAAGACAAACACTGGAGGAGGTCAAAGCTCACTGCAGATAAATGAGGACAACTCATGTGTATGGGAAGTCTTTTACTTCATATTCACATGAAAGTCCTGAACTACTTTCATATGCCAAGTTTGGAGTTCTGTTCATGAGTTGATAGTGTATCTGAACAATGACAGCACTATTATATAGCCATGTTTGTGAAGCAATCAGGACATTTCTATTCTTTGCCTTTCTCATCTTATAAACATTATTAAGACATCAGGACACTAACGTGCTGTTACTAGTGACATGAATTAGAGATCTCATCGCTTTGACGAGGTAAAATTTGAAATCATTAGCTGTGCTCAGAAAAACAAGCCTGCAGGCTCCAACTAGTGTTGAGTGGACCTAAGTCTACTCATTGGGCAGTAGTAAGAGATGTGAGGCAGGTTAGTGGCAAACCTTGTTAACTTGCACCTGCTTAAAGCTGGTCAGAACCCATGTAGATCTAGTTGCCACAGCAGAGAATGGGATAGGAGAGACAGGAGACCATGGGGATCTGAAGTGATGTGTGAGAGGTGTCTGACACAAAGTCTTCTTCAGATTGTGTGAGCATTTTCATTTTGCTTGTACTGACTTTTTCTCAGAGTTTGTTTTCTTCACACATTTGAAATTAGGGTTTGTGGCATTGTCTTGAATGGAAGGATGTTTTTCTTTCTCTCTTTTTTCTTTGCCTCTGTTTAGTAGTTTTTAGTGCCTCTACCCAGTCTGGAGTCACATCTTAAATGGTGACTTGAGACTTTTGTTCTGTGGTGATCCTGGGTACATCTTAGATTCAGTTACAAAGCAGGGGAGTAGCTTGACTCAGTTCTTGTTTGCAAGACTCTGCCTGCGTCTCGAAACTTCTCATATGAGTTGTATTTCTGGTCAGCCGGTGAGTATATTTTCTTTGTATCTGTCATGAGATGACGTGTCCTAGCCTAGCCTCATTTTAAGCAGTGAGTCTGTCTTTAGATCAATGCTGAGGAGCCACGTGGCTTCATCTCTGTCTGTTAGTTTGTTTCTCTATCATTTCTGGTCCTTGACATGAGCATCATGATTTTAGTTTTTAAGAATGTATCTTTTTTCACTTTACCTCTCATTGCTAGGTGCTTGAAACATTGGGTTGTAAAGTTACAATGTCATCTTGACTGGACATCTCTTGGAAAACCGACTTTGAACAGATAACTCTATTTCCAGCCAAGCTACTCATTAAATATAAATATAGAATCCCAAATTCCCATATGTGCAAAGGTTCAAGGGAGTTTACCTTTTTCACATAATTTCAGGAAAAAAAAAATACTCCAGACATGTACTTTTGCAAAACAGAAAGTTATAAAACCAGGAGATAAGAAGAGTTAGAATTCAAGAAACACTGAATCCAATTCAGGAGAGCAGTGAAAGGGATGCCACGATGAAAGCCTTCCACAAACCCAGAGAGCAACTGGTCCACACTGGATTAGAAAAATGGCAGAAAAAGAGAAGTCTTCAGGCACAAAGAGGACCACATGAGATATATAGGCACATTAATCAAGTAAAACAGGAGTAAATTACAAATGTCAGGCAAAATTACCCAAGCTGAAAAATAAAGTCACAATTTAAATATGAAGCAAATGAATTTTTGTCATTTTTAAAGATATTGTCTTAGACTTTTGTTGTCTTTTATATTGCAGACATTTGTGAAGATTATTTTATAGAATACTTGTTAATTTGAATTTCTCTGATAATTCCTCATGATTAGATTTGGGTTATGTATTTTGGTTATGATACTATACAAGTGATGTTGTATTCTTCTGAAGATATCATATCTGAAGGTGCGTAATGTCCATTTCCTCCTAATTAGTAATATTAATTTTGATCACTTTATTATGGTGTTGTCTAATTTCTAAACTGTACAGTCATTTCCCCCCCCCCCCCCGCTTTTTTTGTGAGTTGGAGTCACACTCTGTTGCCCAGGCTGAGTCTGACTCTGTTGTTCACTCTGTTGCCCACTCTGTTGCCATGGCTGCCACAGCCTTGACCTGCTAGGCTCAGGTGATCCTTCTGCCTCAGCCTTTCAAGTAGCTAGAACCACAGGCACGTGCCACCAAGCCAGGCTTATTTTTTGATTTATTGTAGAGATGAGGTCTCACCAAGTACCCAGGTTGGTCTCAAACCCCTGGGCTCAGGCCATTCTCCTGCCTCAGCCTCCCGAAGTGCTGGGTTTACAGGCTTGAGCCACCGCGCCTCACCCATTTCCCCATTTTAATTAATAAATAATTTGCTGAGAGAAACTTTGAGACTGTGTGAATAACCTGTTTCTCATCAAACTTCTATACTCAAGATTTAGCAGCAATTGATTATTTTTGCCTGAATCAATTTTTAGAATAATTGCAAAATGATTTTTTCCCTATATTTATTAGTCAGCAATTTTCTATAAAGAAGACTCTTCAGTTCCATTTTGTCCATGAGTTTATTTATCCATCTGCTAGATTCTCAATATGTGGAATCATGATTCTTTTCACTGGGACACAGTCTATTACAGATCTTATTTATTTTAATGGTCTAAATGCTCTAGTTTGGGCCAGTGGGAGTCTTTTGAAACTGTCTCAGGTGTATTTTTGACATATCCCATCAATTTTTTGAGCTATTCCTTACTTTGATACCAGGTGTTACAGGCTCACATTGTACCTTTTCTGCTCAGCTCAGAAATTAGTCATTTCCCCTTGGAAACTTTTGGTGCAGAATGGCATCAGAAAACCAAAATCTGGTTGACAAGTTTGCTCATTACTGTAGGTGTGTCATTAATTGTAGGTTCTTTTAGTGGACACCAATTTTAATGATGAAGAGAGCTCTGTTGTAATTTGACATTGATTTCTCTAATTAATTTGAGGCTCACACTATTTTCTCTCTCCTAGTAATACTGAAGGTATGGGACCTGTGTGGTCTTATTTTTGCTCCTTGTTGAGCTTAGGTTTATTTTGGGGGATTATGGACTGATTCACACTCAGAAAGTCACCGTTATCCTAAAGTTGACCAGAACCTTTGAGATCCTAGGTCTTTTGGTATCTTCCTTATTCAGGCCTCTTACATCTCCAGAAGGATAATTAAAATTTAAATGAAGATGCTTAATGAATTAATGTACATTTGATGAAAAGTTTGATAATAGAGATGTATGATCTCTCTTCCTACAGTATTTTTCCCTAATAGTGTGTGGTTGCTTTAGGGTCAAAGGCAGCAATTTGAGAGGGAACAAAAACAAGAATTTCCCCCTTGATAAGAACACTGATATGAGGATGGTTTCTGTAATTTGCTTTTACTCATTGCCTTGAGAGGCTGTGGATGGTTTCCCAATATATTTGGCATCTTTTTTTATGCACAAAAGTGGAATCCTTGGCATTTATGGAAGTCTAATCTGATTTTATGGCTTAAAGTAGAAATATATGAAAGAGAAAAAAGGTATCCCATTTCTTCCAGTATTGACAGCACAAATGAGAGCTTGGTGTTTCATTTCAATGAGATTGTGACTTTCATTAATCTCACACTCGCAGTTGATGAATGAAAATTGTTTTGTTATGCTAGACAGACTGCTCCTGCAGAGTAATTAATCCCAAATGTAGGGTTGGAAAGGCTGCCAATGAAAATGCTGTATGTCTGCAGCTCAGTTGAGACTTACCAGTAGGGCTTTGCTGGCAGTGACTCACGACTTTATGATGACTCTCCCTCACACAGGGAGAGTGACAAATGGAGCCACTGACACTCATTTTAATTAAATAGTCTTGGAAACAGGTGGCCCATCAGGGTGGAGGCACAGAGGGCTTCTTAAAAGTTTTGGAGATAAGAGTTTCTTAGGGTGAATCAATTTCACTGTAAAAGAAGCTGACCCTGGCAGAAAGGCTACCTTAGTATTTCTGGGGGTGGGGTGAGGTGGGTTATTAAGCAGAAACCATAGTCCTCTTATAAGGAAACATGATAAGAATTAGACAAAGTGATAAGAGGGACGGATGTCTGTGAACTATCATCCTAATATATAGTTTTCCAGTATCATGAGATCTGATAAGAAACCTAACTGGGGAATATGCATTTTAAGGTTCCAGCACAGTCAGAACTTTCTTATGTTTGAGTACAAGGTGGTTTGGAATCAGCTTTATATGTGCATAACATTTCTCCAAAACTTATCCTGGTGCGTGTTGTCCTTGCTGTACAAGTCTTACCTTCATGAAGGGTCAAAATGAGGACCACACTTACCCATTTCTTGAGGTTTGCTCCTGAGAACTATGCAGTCATTCTGGATCAACAAAGTTCTATTTTTTTTTCTCTTGGAATATTGCAATTTTTGGAAAGAGACAAGGCCTTGCTTCTTAACCAGCAAGCAGAGGACCACCACCAGCAGCAGCAGCACCTCCTGGGAGTATGTTAGAAACTAAGAATTTTGGACTTCACTCAGATCTACTGAATTGGAATCTGCATTTTAATAAGTTATCCAAGTGATTCCTTTGTAAATTAAAGTTTGAGAAGTACTGCTCAAGAGGACTAGACCTCTCCATTTGCGTCTCAGTACACTTCGTGCAGCTATAACAGAATACCTAAGACCGAGTAATTTATAAAGAGCAAAAATTTATTTCTCACAGTCCTGAAGACTGTGAAGTCCAAAACCAAGCCATCAGCAGGTTTAGTGTCTGGTGTCTGCTTCCAAGAGGGCACCTCCTACAGAGGGGAGGAACAGGAAAAGCAGAAAGAGAAAACCCCACTTCTGAAGGCCCTTTTTATTGTGGCATTAATCCATTCATGAGAGTGGAGCCCTCATGAGATAGACATCTCCCGTGATGAAGTTTCAACACATGTGTCTTGGAGGACACAAACATTCGAAATATAACATTTGGATTCATGGTGTGTCCCATTTTCTCCTCTGTATTCCAGCTCCATTTTCTGCTTTCCATTGTGGTTGTTGCCTCTTCTTGTGAACACCCACTGCTTCTGCTTAACATGGTTGCCGTCCCTACAGGTGCCCATGTGGTCTCTGGTCTTTGTGATTTGCCTTGATGGGGCAGATCATGACACCAAAAATATTTATTCCCATCTCTGTCACCTCCTACTATGTTTGTAAAAAATTCTGTTTTGACTGTTTCTCTTTTGATATACTTAAGTTCTTCCCAATAAGCATCTCAGAGTACTCACATGAATAAAGCTCTAGGCTACTTTCCCCTTTTGGTCTTCCATAGATGCTCAGTCTATGGTGAACCTGTCTTTGGCTCCGGCTGGGAGTTCTTCTGGCTGTCATGCTTATAATAGCCAGCATAACCATTTACTAACACTTTGGATTCAAAATAATGACCTATTTTCATTATTAATGTTTTAAAATCTGGAGATTTTACATAGAATTCAGATTTGTGGAGTTTCTTGACAAAATTGGACAGCATGGCAAAGCTGGACCTGCATGTTCTCATGTGATATCAGCTAGAGTTGTGTAGAGGCTGACCTGTCAGACAGGATCACATCGTCCTGTATGATACTGCCCCTATTCCTCTTTATTATGTCCCCAAGTCCAAGACCAAGGGCTCTAGGTCATTATCCTCATTTCTGCTCTGTTGTTGACTTATATCTGGCCTGTGTTCCTCATGTTTTCATTGCTTGCTTATCTCCTGTGGGCATTTGAATTTGAGGCCATGGGGCAGATTCTCAGTCTACTTTCTTGGATGTGATAGTTTTACAGTGTGCCATTTGCTTTCCATTTTATAATGGTCTGCTATAAAATTTCACTAATTTCCAAGGAAATCTGAAGTGTCATGATTCTGAACATCTAAAAACATGAAACTTTTCTTATCAGTGAATTTAGAGTTGAGGGCTCAACAGAATATGAAATGAATTTATTTGTATAACACAGAAACCTACCAGGCCATATTTTCGTGGTTGTTCTCTCTGGAAACCTTAGAATATACTTGACTGGGTCTGTAGGCACAAGGGAATTTCCAAGAGCTTGTCATATGTTGGGGAAAAAAAAAATCAATTACCAGAATTCATTATTTTGTATCTGGAGATTAAAATTTTAATTTCCAGAGGTGTAAAGTTCTATAACAGTTTTTTGCATTTGTATAATTAATTTGGAAATATATAAGTTGAATTCATCATCTTTCAAAATTCTGTTGAATTTTGCTGTGTGGTTTCCTGGGAGATATGGAACATAGAATTATGTGTATTTTCCGCACATTGTGGATTTTCTGGTCTTTGTAGCACAAGGTAATGGCCCTAGACCTCCTAGAGGGCACTGACAACTCTTGCTGGTGTCTGAGGAGCAAGCAGGGGTGTGGCATTGCTGACCACCCATTAGCAGAGCTTCCTTGGTATCACTGGCAGGCAGAGTTCATTGAAGGGCTACAGACAAACTGATGAATAACTTCTAGAGCTGGCTGCTCTACTTCTAGAGCTGGCTGCCAAAGTGGAGAAGGAGGGCAGAAAATGAACACTGAGCACAGGCCGTGAGTAGATACCAGTGAGAAGTTACCTCCTCTAAAAAGAACTTTGCAATATTTCTAATGCTATGCCTGCTCATCCAGCCAAGAAGGCTTTTATTTCACAATTTATAATGAATCAATGTGAGAATTTGTTACCCTTCTCACTGCATTTAATGTGCACATCAGGAAAAAAATGATGTTAGAAGTCAAGTATGAAATAATGACATTTATGTTGGAACAGTGTGTTATGTAGGAATAGCAAATAGCACTAGTAAATATTCCAGGAGTTGGAAGTGAAAAGAATGTGTCAACATGGTATGTACAAAGCAGAGATTCTACTGTAGTTTTCAGCTCTGTGCAATGCAGGTCAGGCGGTCCTTCTCTCTTAATAAACTGAATAAATTTTGCAGAGACTGAGTCCTCCCCTTCCCTCCCTCCCTCCCTCCCTCCCATCTTTTCTGCTTCCTTCCTTTTTGTTCTTTTTCTTCTTGTTTTAAAATCAAATTTCTTGAAAATAATTTGTGGGAAGTCTAATATGTCTCCCTTTTCTCTCATTTCCTATACTGAGTTGTTACACTAATCCTAATTAAATCCTCATCATAGTGTCCTTAATTGCCCTCTCCTCTGGTTTTTCTCCTTTGATCTTTTTTAGTAAGTAGCGGCTGATACATTATTCCCAGTCTTCTTTCCAATGCATTGGGTTATCATCCAAGTATTTTAAATCTCTGTCCCTAAAAACAAATGCCAATAAGCTTCCCATACAGGCTCCATTTATACCTACACCCCCACTGCGATGCGCTGATTGTGTCCCTCCAAAATTCATATACTGAAATTCTAACCTCTAAGGTGCTGGCATTGGGAGGTACTGCCTTTGGGAGATGATTCAGTCATGAGGATGTATTTCCTTTGTGACCCTACAAAACAGGCCCAAGGGAGCTTACTTACCCTTCCACCACATGAGGACACTGAGAAGGCATAGTCTATGGGGAATGGGCCCACACCAGGATTATGAGAAACAGATTTTTGCTATTTATAAACTATCTACTTCATGATGTTTTTTTTATAGCAACCCAAATGGTCTAAGACATACACATTTTTGGATTTTCCCTTTTTTCTCTAAGGATCTTCTAAATTTGAGCAATAAGAACCATATCATGCTTCCGGTTGCTAAAGATCCAAAAGAAGAACATACTATGATGTAAAACAGTGGATAATGTTCTAGTTAGAATTCATTAGGAGGTGGAAGGGAGGCACTTTGTACCTAGGGAATACTGTAATTTCACACACACACACACACACACACACACACACACACACACACACACACTCACCCCATCAGTCCATCTCTAAACAGTTTATCGAATAGCATCGTAAGTGGTTTTATATTTTTTAGATCACTACTTTTAAACATATTTTATCCAATCTCTTTCTAAAAATATCAACATCTCAGACAAATCCCATGATATCAAAATTTGCTACCTCTAAAACATTAATTCTCTGATACCATTCAAAATGTTCTTTCATCTATGTCTGATTTGACTGAGGACTGGAAGAACTTGGAGAGAGGAGGGGGTGTGACCTGCTTCTGGAGCGTCCCACCTACCTTTCTTTCTCTTATTTCCCTCCTTTTTCTAGGTCCCCATGCCCATGTTGCAGGAAGGAGAAAAGTAATTGAAAGTGACAGCATTTCTTGTTTGTCTCTTGGTTGCCACCGATTGACTGCCACGGATTTCTCTCTGTTGCCAGTCTCAACACCTGTGAGGACCAAGGGCATGTGTGCAACTAAAGGCCTGGATTACCTCTGACTAAATATTAAGGAGTTATATATCAAGCTAACAAAGTATCAAATAAAATATTTTTCATGCCCTTGTCTTGATAGACATGCACTCATTCATGATGTGCAAGGTCAGATTGGAGTTTAGACTTCTAGAACTCCTTGGACTTTTGCATGTTAGCATGGTGGTGTGGGAATCGCTGTCCCTGCCTTCTTGTCTATCTGTGTCCATTTGTGTCCTTCTTGCCAGTGTGTCTGCCCCACACGACCAGCAACCTCTTATACCTGTGTTGGTCCCCCTACCTGACATTTTCAAGCTTTGTTTTATCTCCTGCCATGGGCTGCAAGCAGTAATGTCTCGGCTACTTCTTGGGCCTGGAGGTTGTGCTCCTTAGGTGAATGGACCCAGGGAAGAAATCATGCAGGCTCTGCAAGCAGGCTGGAGGTCATTTGGAGAGAGATGGCTGTAGTGCTGAGAACTCAGAACATCATCTAGAAGAGATGATGTATAACAATGGATAATGTTATAGTTAAAATTCATTAGGAGGTGGAAGGGAGGCACCCTGTACCTAGGGGATACTGTAATATCTCTCCTCTCTCCCTCTTTCTCACACACACACACACACACACACACACACACACACACACACACACTCAGTCTATCTCTAAACAGTTTATTGAATAGTGTCAATAAGTGGTTTTATAGGCTTCAGTTAAGCACATTCCCTTGTCCCTCACCTTGCGGGAATGGACGTGGCTATAGACAGGCAAGAATGTATATGGTTATAGACCAGGATGTGGCAAGAGGACAATTTAAGAGCAGTAGTTCCTCTTGCCCTATTCCAAGGGACAGAGGTGGTGGCATCACTGAGTACTTGAAGCCTCCCACTAAATGACCCTCAAATATCCATCCCATCTTGTTGTCTTGTTACCATGCCTAGCCTTTGTGGTAAGAGATACCTCTTCCTTGCTGCTGGAATTTTCTCACTGGGAGAGCAACCTTCCTGAATGTGGTGCTGGCAAGATGCCTCTGTGGTGCTCACTTCACCTGTAGGAAATGCCCACTGCTTCATGGTGCTAAATAGTAGGAAAATGACTGCTTCACTCTGCGCCTTCTCTCCCTGCCAACTCTCTCCACTTCTGTTGTCCTTTGTTCAAAATAGTCATTGAAATTAGATCGGACCAATGGTTGCATAAATGGACCCAGGAACCCAAACCAGCTGCTAGTCTGCTTTCTTGCAGGCACCTCTCAATCTTGATGAATGACTCCCTTGGACCTTCCCTGGCTTGACCAAGCAGAGGAGTCACTTTCCTTACCTCTCCATGGGGGAGGAAGAGGAGTAGACAACTAATAGCTTGCCTCCTGAGTTAAAGACTGCCTCTCCAGTGGTACTCTACTTCCCTTATTTTCTCCTGATGGAAGGTGGGGCTTGGCTGTAGAGGGGACAGGGGGCTGGAAGATAGGTGACCAGGGTTACTCAATAAACTCAGGAGGTGCTGTTGGCCCCCCATTTAAGGTAATTTATGCCCCTGTATTCTTGGTTTAATATTTCAGTAGTCCATTCCATGGTTAATAAGGAATCTCTCAATATTCTAATATGCAAGCAAACAAAATATATCTTCTATTAGAGTAAGGAATTTATACCAATTTCAAAAAATGGCCAACTTAGCCAAATGTTTGCCTTGATCTTTGCTGTCTTGTGTGCAGAAATGTTCTTTTTACCTCACAGTTATACAAACAGCATGATTGCAATTCGGCTTTAAAATCTGTTCCAGGGCACCTGCAAGTTACCAATTTAATCCCTTTTCTTCCTAGCCTCACCCCATGTATCTATGCCTCCATCTGTTACCAGGCAAGGAAAAACACAGTATTCCCACAAAAACCAAGTCCTCAAAAATCTCCAAGGATGCTTCAGCATGTTGTTTTTGTTGCAGAGACACACATGATAGATACTGCTGACTTACTAAGCACCACTTCATGGGTAACGCTGGAGGTGATGCACAGCTTGAGGGGTGATACCTTCACCCTACTTGCTGTTACTGAGGGGAGGGTTTCAGGATGCTGGCTAGGAAGCATGTAGTGATTATGGGATAACCTTGAGTTTCCTCTACTTGTATTAAAAGGTAAACCACTCACTAATGTCATTGTTTTTATTGGTAATAAATTGCCTGCCACAAATTGCACAACTGATTGTGATACTAAAGTTGACAAGCAATTCCCTAACTGGTCTAAAGTAGAAAAATCAATAGACATCAAGATGCTCTAAGAAGGGAGAGGCTTTGGTTCCTGAGGCATGCTTGAGAGGAATCCTAATTTATGGGAGGCCCTAATAATTCACTTTCAAGTTCAACAGACACTCATTAACTACTGGGGCACTTTTACATCGTTATGGTACTTTTAGAAATATTTATGTGAGACAAGGTACAAATTGTATAACAAACACGTGTGTGTGTGTGTGTGTGTGTGTGTGTGTGTGTGTGTGTGTGTGTGTGTAAAACATGATAGGAATTATGATTGATGATTTTACCTATATTATGGTTTTTAATACTCAAAATAACTCTATAGGGTTAATTTCAGAGTAGTAGATAACTGATAGCTTGCCTCCTGGGCTAACAACTGCCACCCCAGTGGTCCTCCACTTCCCTTATTTTCTGCTGATGGAAAGTGGGGGTTGGCTGTACAAGGGACAGGAGGCTGGGAAGATAGCTGGCCATGTTTATTTGTTTCTCAAAAAACCCAGGAGGGGCTGGTGACAGTTGGAGGTGTAGAAGCATGGGGGGAGGCTAGGAAGAAAAGGGATTAAGTTGGTAACTTGCATGTGCCCTGGAACATATTTTAAAACTGAATTATAATTATGCTGTTTGTATAACTGTGAGGTGAAAAGAACATTTCTGCACACAACACAGCAAAGATCAAGGTAAACATTTGGCTACATTGTCCATTTTTGCAAGGATAAAGTAAATTTCATTTCATAGACAAGGAAGCAGAGGCTCAGAGAGTTTACATAATCAGCCCAAGATTATACATGCAAGAAGCAATGGAACTGTGTGCAACGCAGAGCCTTCTAAATTAAAAACAATTTTCTGACCACAATGTCCTTCTCTTCCTTCTTTACTTCTGTCTTTTACTTAACAAAAAATGCATGCAACACCAGTTATATGCCAGGTATGTTTCCAGGTGCTGTGTATATAGCAGGAACAATTCAGTGGTCCTCCCTTTCTAGAGCATACACTGAACTTGGAGAGGCAGATGATAACCAGTCAAGCATGAGAACTAAATAAATACATAATGTACCACTGGATCATGTTAAGTAATCTGAAGGAAATCTCCCAAGGAAAAAGTGATTTAAAATGAGGAATGGGATTAATGGATTGGGACAGTGGTAGGATATGGTTTGAGATAATGGAGTCAGGGATGCCTAAAAGCCGATATGCTTCCCAAGATATTGGTGGGTTTATTGAATTATCTAAGTTCCCTCATTGCCCTGAAAATAATACCCATGTTAGCAGAAACCTTTACTTGCTTCTTGCAATGTGTAGATCATGGTTTTATTATGCAGTAATGCAGGCATTTGCTCTAAGCATGAAAGAGAAAAAGAGAAAAGCCTGTGAGATGTTTCTAGAAGCATAAGCAGATGTCTGAGTATATTTAAAAAGCATGTTAAGTCTTTATGTCACAAGTACATAAAAATGTATGCACAAATCCTGTGTTTCCTGGGTTTGGGTTGAATGCCTTTTAAGCTAGGACTAAGTTTACATATTTTTGGAAAGTAGAAGGAAATTCAATGGAAGGAAGAAGGTCATTGAGGAACTGGGGAGGGCATTCATAACAGCAAATTGCCAATGGGAACAGAATGGGAAAGCTACAGATTAAAAAAGTGAAGAAGCCTCACCTTTGCTTTGTTCAAGGAGTGTAAAAACCTTGGAATAATTCAATTCTAGAAGCAAAAATAAAATGAGGCGTTTTACAAAGTGCATCAAGATCCTGAATCAAAGTTTCATTTAAGGATAAATTGTGGCAAATCAATTAACCACATTTTGCTAGTTTCAACAGCCTGTTCCCCCCCCCCCCCGGAAATTTGGATAGTCGTCCCTCCAAATCTCATGCTGAAACATGATCCCCAATGTTGGAGGTGGGACCTCATGGGAGGTGTTTGGGTCATGGGGAAAGATTCCTCATGAATGGCTTGGTGCTGTTCTTGCAGTCGTGAGTGCTTGCTCTATTAGTTCATGTGAGAGCTGGTTGTTTAAAAGAGTCTGGCACCTCCTTCCCTCTCTCTTGCTCCTGCTCTTGCCATGTGTCACACCTGCTCCTCTTGCCTCCGGCCATGATTAAAAACTTCCTAAGGACTCACTAGAAGCTGAGCAGATGCTGGCACATATAGAACTGTGAGCCAAATAAGCCCTTTTCCTTTATAAATTACCCAGCCTCAGGTATTTCTTTGTGACGATGCAAAATGGACTAATACACCTACCCAGTGAGCAGAGAAATCTGAAAAGAGGAGAGCACTTTCAGCAGGCCCCCACAAATCGCAGCATCAGGGCCTTTGACAACAATGGTGTCTTGGAGGCTTCTTAGCAGAAACCTTGCCAGTAGGCAGGAGAGACAGAGATGGAGCAGGAGAGAAGAAATTAGGTAGCCAATGATGGATAGCATAATCAGATAGTGCATGTGTGAAGGCCTGGTTCATAGAAAAGCACCCCATAATGATAATCCCTTCCTTACCTTCTTCTCTTTTTTTATTTTGCTATCCAAGAGATTGATTTAGATGGTACACTTTTTAAAATGGGTGTTAGAACTGATTTGCGTCAGATATAAACTCTAAAACCACCAGCAGGGGCAGTGGTGGATTTACATGTGTGTGGTGACATGGAATATAAGTAAGGATAATACTGCATGTTTCAACCAAGTTTCCTGAAAGACAATAAAGCTTTTATTATTACTTTTTAAAAACTGGAACTTGAACCCCAATGCGCTTATCTAACTCTTCTTTGAGAAATGCAATGAATACTTAACAGAAATGGTGTGAGGTTGGTTTTCTAGGCTGAGGAAGTTCATGACCTGGTCTGCCTCCAGCATCACCAAGTCTTGAGGATGTTTTAGAATCGAATAGACCTTGGAATATAAGTGACAAAAGGGAATAAACATGGATCTTACTGAAGATATTTTAACATGTTTTTGGAGACTGCTGTTAATACTGTTATCCATGAGCTGGTAATGTTTTGAGTAGCTTGGACATGGGACTCTGTTTAGATTACTGCACCCACAATGTCCTGGGGTTCTTGAGAGGCAGAGGGGACAATAGGAGGGCCTAACTGTGTTGACTTATCTCACTTTGGCCTTCAGACAAAGCTGAAGATGGCAGATAGCAGCTCAGCAATGGTTAAAATTAGACAGTGTCTAATTTCTTCTCTCTTTTGGGTGTTTATCCTTTCTCTTTTGGGGATTTCTCTTTTAGGGGTTTCTCCTTTCCAAATCTGATTCTTCCTCTCATGGGATACTTTTGGTCCTTTCAACAGATATCCTCCTCTATTTTTTCAAATTATTTAAAATTGACAAGAACTGTATATATTTACTGTGTATAACATCTTTTGAAACATGTATACACAGTGACATGGTTAAATTGAGTTAATTAACATATGTAGCACCTCATGTTCTTAACTTTTTTTGTGGCTAGAATACTTAAAATATATTCTATTAGCAATTTTTGAGACTATAATATGTTGTTATTCACTATAGTCACCATGTTGTATAATCAATCTCTTGAGCCTATTCCTTCTGTCTAACTGACATTTCGTATATTTTGACAAACATCTCAGCTGCTCTCCTCCTGATACATGCCCTGCAGTCCTCCTGCCAAGACTATGAAGATTCCTTCTTTGGCCTCTGCCATGAAGCTGTTTCTGTTCTATGCCTGGAATGTCTCCCACAGCAGTTTCCTTGGGCAGGATCCACAACCACTCTAGGCTGTTCTCTGCTCCGTGGAGCACATGTGGTCCCAGAGAGAAAACACATTAACCCTCTAGAATTAGTTTCGGTGCAGCTTGATTCCAATCTCGCCTCTTTTTTTTTTTTTAATTCAATATTTTTTATTATGATATTATGGGGTACAGTTAAGTGTTAGGTATACAAATATGCTTCGTTCAGGCACCCTTGTTGATAAGAGGTGTCTCCCGTACCCAGACAGATATTTACTACTGTTAATCCCATCTCCCTTCTTAATACTATAAGAAAATGTCAGTCATTTTCTTATAGTATTACGTTGGATGTTCAAGGTCCACTATATGAGTGAAAACATGTGATACTCAGATCTTTGTTACTGTGAGAGATCACTCAGTATTATAACTCCAGTTCCATCCAGGTTGCTGCAAAACTCATGATTTTGTTCTTTTTTATGGCTGCATAGTATTCCAACATGTATATGTACCACATTTTTTTAATCCAATCCTCTTTTGATGGACAGCATGGTTACTTCCAGGTTCTTGCTATTGTGAATAATGCTGTGATAAACATACGTGTGCAGGTATCTTTTTTATAGAGTGATTTGAGTTCTTCAGGGTATATTCCCAGTAGGGGGATTGTGGGGTCATACGGGAGATCAATATTTAGAGCTTTTAGGAATCGCCATACTATTTTCCACAGAGATTGCACTAGTTTGCACTCCCACCAACAATGTAGAAGTGTTCCCTTTTCGCCACACCCTCTCCAGCAACTGTTATTTTTTGAGTTATTGATAATTGCCATTCTTACTGGAGTTAGGTGGTATCTCAGTGTGGTTTTGATTTGCATCTCCCTGATGATTAGTGAGGTTGAACATTTCTTCATGTGTCTGTTGGCTGCTTGGATGTCTTCCTTTGTGGAGTGTCTGTTCATATCTTTTGCCTATTTTATAATGGGGTTGTTTGTTTTTTTCTTTTCAGCATGTTTGAGTTCCTTGTAGATCCAAGATGTTAAGCCTCTGTCAGACCTGGAGTTGGCAAATACTTTTTCGCAGTCTGTAGGCTGTCTCCCTGCTCTCTTGATGGTTTCTTTGGCTTTGCAGAAGCTTGTCAGTTTACTGAGTCCCACTTGTCTATCTTATCTCTTAAGGCCTGTGGGTTTCAGGTTTTGTTCAGGAATTGGATGCCAGTTTCAATTTGTATGTCCTTCATTTTCTAAGGTTCTTATGGTTTGAGGTATTACATTTAGGTCTTTGATCCATTTAGAGTTAATTTTTGTGTATGGGGATAGATAGGGGTCCTGTTTCAATCTTCTGCATGTAGTTAGCCAGTTTTTCCAGCACCATTTACTGAATAGGTTTTCCTCTCCCCAGTGGTAGGTGGTGGGGGCTTTGTCGAAGATGACTTAATTGAGAAATTGAGGTTTTGCTTCTGGAATCTCAATTCGATTCCTTTGGTCTATATGCCTGTTCCTGTATAAATACCAAGCTGTTTTGATGATTGTAGCTTTAATAGTAAAGTTAGATGTCTGGTAATGTGATACCACCTGCTTTGTTTTTTTTGCTGAGGACTGTTCTGTCTATTCTTGGTCGTTTGTGTTTCCATATGAATTCCTGTGTTGTTTTTTCAAGGTCTAAGAAGAATGTTGCTGGTAATTTGATGGGTATTGCATTAAATCTATAGATTGCCTTAGGTAAGATGGACATCGTCACAATGTTGATTCTTCCAATCCATGATCATGGGATATTTTTCTATCTGTTTGTGTCGTCTTTGATTTCTTTGAGCAGTATTTTGTAGTTTTCATTGTAAAGGTCTTTCACGTTTCTGGATAGGAGGATGCCAAGGTATTTCATTTTTTTGTGGCTATTGTGAATGGAATTGTGCTCCTTTTTTGAGTTTCTGTTTGTTTATTATTGGTGTAAAGAAATGCGATTGTCTTTTGCATATTTATTTTATATCCTGAGACTTTGCCAAAGTCCTTTATCAGTGTAAGGAGGTTTTTGACAGATTCTCTTGGGTTTTCAAGGTATATGATCATGTCATCTGCAAAGAGAGATAGCTTGACTTCCTCGTTTCCTATTTGAATACCCCTGATTGCCTTCTCTTCCTTGATTGCTCTAGCTAGGACTTCCAATACTATGTTGAACAGGAGGGGTGAGAGTGGGCATCCTTGTCTTGTTCCAGTTTTCAGGGGAAATGGTTCCAGTTTTTGTCCATTTAGGAGTATGCTGGCTGTGGGTTTCTCATTGATGGGTTTTGCTATTTTGAGGTATGTTCCCTGTACACCTAGATGTTCAAGGGTTTTTATCAAGAAGCGGTGTTGGATTTTATCAAAAGCTTTTTCTGCATCTAATGATATAATCATGTGGTTTTTGTTTTGACATCTGTTGTATTTAATTACATTTATGATTTTACGAATGTTGAACCATCCTTGCATCCCAGGGATGAAGCCTACTTGGTCATGATGGGTGATTTTTGAGATGTGTTGTTGAATGTGGTTCTCTAGGATCTTGTTGAGAATTTTAGCATCTATGTTCATCAAAGATATTGGCCTGTAGTTCTCTTTCTTTGTTGGGTCTTTACCTGGCTTGGGTATCAATGTGATGTTGGCATCATAAAATGATTTGGGGAGAGTTCCATCTTTCTCAATCACCTGGAATACCTTCAGTAGGATTGGTGTAAGCTCCTCCTTAAATGTCTTGTAGAATTCTGCTGGGGAAGCCCATCTGGGCCAGGGCTTTTTTTTGTAGGTAGTTTTCTTATTACGTGGTCAATTTCCTTGATTGTTATTGGTTTATTTAGGGTCTCAATTTCTTCTTGTTTCAACCTAGACAGGTTGTGTGATGACAGAAAGTCCTCCATTTCCCTAAGGTTTTCAAGTTTGTTTCCATACAAGTGTACATAGTAGTCTCTAATGATCTTTTGTATTTCTTCAGGATCAGATGTGACTTCATCTTTTTTGTTTCTGATTGTGTTTATTTTGGTTTTTTCTCTCTTTTTCTTTTTCAGTCTAGCTAGGGGACTATCGATCTTGTTTATCCTTTCAAAGAACCAGCTTTTTATTTCATTGATTTTTTGTATTATCTTTTTGTCCTCTATGTCCTGAATTTGGGCTTTTATTTTGGTGATCTGGATTCTTCTGCTGAAATTAGGGTTTTTGTGGTCTTGCTTTCCCAACTTCTTTAGGTGGATTCTTAGTCTGATAATTTGTGATCCTTCCATTTTCTTCATGTGCATTTGTAGGGATATGAATTCCCCTCTTACTACAGCTTTCATGGCGTCCCAGAGATTTTGGTAAGATGTTTCTTCATTTTCATTTTTTTCTAGGTATCTTTTAATCTCTGTTTTGATTTCATCATTGACCCAGGAGTTGTTTAGAATCATGTTGTTTAGTGTCCACATCTTTGTGGGTTTTGGGGGGACCTTGTTGGTGTTAATGTTTATTTTTATTCCGCTGTGGTCTGAGAAGCTGCATGGTAAAATTTCAGTACTTTTAAATTTGCTTATGCTTGATTTATGGCCAAGTATGTGGTTGATCTTAGAGTACATTCCATGCAGTGATGAGTAGAATGTGTATTCTGTGGTCTTTGGATGGAGGGTTCTGTAAGTATCAATTAAGTCCATTTGATTAAGAGTCACATTGAGGTTTTGGACCTCATTGCTGATTTTTTGTCTTGATGATCTGTCTAGGGTTGTGAGTGGGGTATTAAAGTCCCCAGCTATGATGGTATTTGAGTCGATATGTTTTTTTAGTTTACCTAGGAGCTGCTTTATGAAAGTTGGTCTCCTATGTTCGGTGCATATACTTTTTGGATGGATATTTCTTGTTGATGGATTTAACCTTTTATCATTATGTAGTGGCCTTCTGAATCTTTTTCATTTTTGATAGCTTAAAGGGTATTTTGTCTGAGATTAAGATCACGACTCCTTCTTTCTTTTGTGTTCCATTTGCCTGAAAATTTGTTTCCCATCCTCTTACTTTGAGTCTGTGAGTGTCCTTTCTAGTGAAGTGAGTCTCTTGAAGGCAATAGATTGTTGCCTGGTGATATTTTATCCATTTTTCCATTCTATGTCTTTCCAGTGGTGCATTTAGTTCATTCACATTCAAACTAATTATTGAAATGTGAGAGTTGATCTCTATCATAATGTTCTTACAGAGTTGTTGTTCTTCCTGTTTGTGTGTTGTCTTTCTTTTGGTTTTAGAGTTGGATCATGTGTGTTTTTAATCCTTTGCCTGTACTCTTGTAAAGAACGTTGTTGTTCTTTTTTCCTTTCCAATCTCACCTCTTTAGTATGTAGTCATGGATCTCAGTCAGCTCCTTGCCTGTAGACTTTATCATAAACTGCAAGAGAAACAGGCCAGGCCAAACTCCCTCTGAGTTTTGCTCTTAAAGGTCCCCTTACCCCCACCCAACTACATATAGGACAGAGAAAAATGCCACAGCCCTCCAACACAATTCCCTCTTTCCTTTTTTGGCTTCCATCCTTTCATGCACTTCAGATTAGTGAGGTTAGAGATAAAGCTACCCTTTTCTTGTGAATGCTCTGTACGTGCAATGCCTTGGAGATACTAAGGGTGTGCAAGGTCTGATTCAATAGGAATTGGTTGCAACCTGACAGTCTGCATTTCTAACAAGTTCTCAGGTGATGCTCTTTTGAGGGTCCATGCCCCACACTGGTTATTCATTCTAGAGAACATTCTTTTAGCATTTGGGGGCCCTTTGGCACCTGTTCACTCATTTCTATTTTTAAGTTACAGTCAATAGTGTAACAGAAAGAATCATCTCGGTGTCCTATCAAATGTCCAGTGGTGAGACAATGGTCAAGAATCCCTTCAAGTATGCTATCATATTGGATGAAGTTTCTTATCTAGTTACTCTGTTAGTCTGTCAGTAAAAATTTACCATGCACCTACTCTCATTCAGAAATCCTTCTAGAAGGTAGGGATTTTTCTGTGTTGGGATATCTAGATGGGGTTCTAGCACAAAGGAGGGGAGACAGCACTCTCCACTCCTTTGAAAGTCAGCACTAAAGATTGGAGAACTGGCATGGCACCTATAGAAGCCTGGAATGTGGTTAAGGGAATCTCAAAATTCATAATTTAAAATTTAAATATGGATTAACAATCCATCTGTCTTGTAAAACATATAGAGATAGTTTGCTTATCTACATCACTAGGTGTGTATCCTTGGGAGGCAAGGACTGTACAGGATTGCAAAGGATCTATCATAGATGACTCTAGAATAAAGAAATGAATATATACAGGAGGTGCCAAAAATAGGTATACACACTTTAAGTATGATGTTCTCTCAAAAGATGGCATCAATCAAATGAATGCTAATGACGCCATTCAATAGGCAGGACAGTCAAAGAAAATGGTAGAAGCATGGTTGAGCAAACATCGTACTACACATTGCTACATCATCCAATTCAACTTTGAAAAGTATTACACAGATAACATCCCTTAAGATGTGTATATTTTGAACACCCCCTGTACACACACACACACACACACACACACACACACACACACACACACACACACACACACAGGCTATACAAGGCTCTGTGCTGTGTAGGGTCTCTGAGAAACATGAACCATCTTTATCATCATAGAATTTATAGTTAATTTGTTGAGAAATAATTTACAGCCAAGGGTGAGACTAAGTCTAAAAGGACTTAAGTGCTCCTGAGTTTTAGAGAATTGGCAGCACTTGAGGGAATGTACTTCTCCACTGACCACCATCCCATCCCTTGAGGTACAGGAGAAATAAGGGGGTCTGGTATCTTCTCTTTCCTAAGCTAAGAAAGAAAGGAGGTTGGTAGAGGAGTTATGAAAAAATCACCTATGATTCTAGGGTACATTGAAGAAGGAGACACCACAACTTAACTCAATTATTAGACATGTATCTTGTGAGAAAAATTTCTAACTTGAAAATATATTATTAAAACATAGAAAAAAGAGACCTATGCAGAGAAGGCATGGTGAGAACCTACTCAGGAGAGAGGAAGCTAGGACATATCCCATTAATACACAGTTGAAATAGGTGTAAATTAGGCACTCCCACTCCATATGCCTGGCTATTGAAGGCAGGGGTACAGGAGGGGGTTATAGTCTTTCTGAAGCCTGTGCTTTATGGGGGGAAAGAGGGAGGTTGCTGGGAATCAACCAGAAGAAGTGGTTACCACCCACAAGGGACTGCCAAGGTCCAGGGGAGCTGCATTGGTGTGGTGGTGTCAGCACCTCACCCCCCTACATATCCTGGAGCAGAGCAATGGTCATGCTCATCAAGGGTATGGCCGCTTACTCAGTGAAGTGAGGCTTTTGCCCTTTTCCCGTCTTCCTCTTCCTCTCTGCCATAGACTAAATGTTTTTGTCCTCCCAAAATTCACATGTTGAAACCTAACCCTCAATGTGATGATATTAGAAGAGATTCCTGGGGTAACCTGCCAAATGCAATGTTTGACATAAGTGCAATATGTAATAAAGTCCTTATAAGAGAGACTCAGAGACCTTGCCTCCTTCTCACTGTGTGAGGACATAGCGAAAAGGTACCACCTAGAAGCCAGGAAATGGACTCTTACCAGAGCCCAAATTTGCTGCCACTTGGACTTTCCAGCTACCTGATCATGGCAGGGGAGAGAGCGTTGCATTGGATTTGAGACCAAAGTTTGAAAATTACTAGTACTATTTTAAACACCCAAATGCAGCAGTTCTAAGTCAGAAAGGAGCAGTCAAGTTGTGGACTCTTTAAGGAGGCTTCTTCTTCTTAGGGAGATTTCATAAAACACAGAATAGCTAACAAACACAAGAGTTTTATGTTAAATTAGATGTCATGGTATACCTGTTATATACATATGATATGACATCATAGATACACAAAAATTTTCATACAGTTTAGTATACCCAAAGTTCTATTTGAGTGAAAGAGAAAATAAGTAGTAATGAGGTGTACACTGAGTAATTTTGTAATGAGATGCTTGGACAATTTTGTAATGAGAAAATGGTAGTTCAATTTAACACCTTGTCTCTGCATCACATTCTCTCTCTCTCTCTCTGTCTCTCTCTCTCTCTGTCTCTCTCTCTCTCTCTCACACAGAGTCAGTCTCTCTTTCTCTCCTTTGTGCTAACATGAAACACATGACTTAGCACTTCATAAAATTCGTATAATTTTATGAGAATGCCAATCTTCTATAGAAAGAATTTTAGATTTCACATAAAGGAACATATTCTTTCTGCATCTTAGCTAACAGAATACTACTTTATTTTCAATCTTGCATATGCCCTGTCATACAATAAGTGATTTGTTCTTACTTGACTTTTTTTTTCCTAAATATTTTCACTTATCTGTTCTCCATGTTTGGATTAAGCCTGCTGTGTGAATAGACTTTGCAACCATAAGAGCCACATATATTACAGCTATAACTAGTGCCCCATACAGATTCACGTCCAAATTGGGACTTGGTGAGAGCTGACTGGTGTTGACAAGATCATATCCATAAGCTTAGAGAAAGTTTAGGTATCAGGACAGAAATTATTCTTATGATTAATGACGCTTTCCTCTGAGACATAATACACTTAAGTAAGAACATTTACTCACCGGTATTTGAGTCTGGGATTAAGATTTTGGTTGGGGATGGCAGTGGGGGTTCCAGAACTCTCAGTTTCTGGTGAAGAGAGAAAGAGTCTTAAACAAGTTCCTTGAATAACCATATAATTTTGGAATACCTGAAATCCAGACTGCTAAGGAACATCTCAAGGCAAAAAGTATTTTTCTGGTACCATATGTACATAGAGCCACTGCATTTGGTAAAATACCAATAAGTGAAAGATGTATTTTTATGTTCTCAAAGAATTATAGGCTTTTAGAGAAAAAGATACACACACTAATGCATTCAGAGACACAAATAATAGCAAAGTTAGCATTTACCTCACTGAGGTATGTAGAATTCTAGTACTAAGAGATGGTCAGGAAAAAAACAAATACCAACTGTGTGGTCCATGAAACACATTCTGAGAGCTACTAAGTGAAATAATTGGATTCTATGCAGTAAGTGGTAAAGTAAGTATCATAGACAGAGGCATAGAAAGGAAGACAGGGAGGAAATGGCCAGAGCTTGTAGAAATCAGTGAATGCTTTGTGCAATAGGTGTGGTTTCAGTTTTGAAGGGCAGGTGGAATTTGGAGAGGAGGGAAGGAAGGAGACATTTTAGACAGTCATATAGGTACAAAATCTTAAGCAAGTCAGATCCAGATAGAGGGAGGAACTCTGTACCATGAAGAAGTTCGAGATGTGGGCAGGGCATGCAATGAGAAATGGCTGGGCTGTATACTAGAGGGGTGTGAAGGCCAGGCAAAAGTATCTGGCATGATTAAGAAGGACTTTCAAAAATTACTTAAGTTCTTCTTTTTGAATGGTCTTGAATGCACTGCATTATTTGGAAATCTGGTATTCCTCTAGAAGTTAACATGTGCTTTATGAAAATTGCTCAATGGCCATATAAAGTATAAGGCTAACATGTTTCTTTACTTTGGACATCCCCATCTTTTATGCTAGAGTACACTGTGGTTCTTAAAGAGGGAAATGTAATATTCATTTTACAAACCTTCATTCTACTTTTTTGTTCCTATCAGCATTTGTCATTTTCTGTTAAATTAAATTTGGAAAGTGCTTTACGAGGTTTTTACCTACTCTTCTCTTGATACTTTTAATCCTTTCCTTTGTTAATTTGGTGACAGGAAGGAACAGGTGAGAATTATTTTTCTTTGGAGTCGTTTTGTTTTCTTTGCTAAATAATATAAATATTATAAAACAAGAGAGTCATTTTCTCTTCTAATATCAGTTCAATGAAAATTACAATAAACCAAAATTTGCTGATAATTGAGACCATGTACTGAATTGAAAATAGGTCTTTAATGGGGACTCAACATATAATTCTTTAATTTGAATTAATAATTATCTAAATTATAGAAAACAATTAATATTTTGATATTGATTTGCAGAAGTTTATTACTAGTATTAGACTTTTTTATGTTTAATAGTCTTTTGCTTTTTAAACAGTAAATATTTTATTTTAAAATTACTTCTGACTTACTGTAAAATTGTGAAAATAGTTCTAGGAATTCCTATATATCCTGCATCAAATTTTTCCCACTATTAACCTGTTAAAATTAGTATGGCACATCTTTCATTGTATTAATGAACTAATATTGATACATTCTTATTATTAATTAAAGTCCATAATTTATTCAGATTTCCTTGGTTCTTACCATGTCCTTTTTCTGTTTCAGGATCTTATCCAAGTCAGACATAGCATTCAGTTTCTCAGACTTTTCTTGGTTTTGATGCTGTTGATAGTTGTGAGGAGTGCTGGTCAGACATTTTGAAGAGTATTCCTCAACTGGGATTTGTTCCAGTATTAGACTGGGATCATGTGTTTTGGGGAGAAAGATCAAAGAAGTGAAGCGCCATTTCTCATACATTCTCTAAAGGGCACATGCTATCAACGTGACATATCACGTTGAAGTTAAACTTGATGTGGTGCTATGTGTTACATTTACTTGCTGCACAGCTTCTCTTTTCCCATACTTTTCACACTGCATGCTTTAGAAGGAAGTCTGTTCAGTCCACACTTTGTGAGTGAGGAGTTATGCTGTACCTCCTTGAGGGTGAAGTTTCCACACACATTATTTGCAATTCATCTGCATGGGAAATTTTTCTTTCTCTCTATTTATTTATTCATTCAATTATTTATTTATACTAGAGTAGACTCCTGGGAATTTATTTTATACCTTGAATAATCCAATAACTTTATTTTGTTGCTCAAATTATTCCAGATTTAGTCTTTGAAAACCCAGTTAGCTTTGACTCCTTTCAACATAACCATATCATCGGAATTTTTTTCTCTTTTTTTGAGTGTGTGTGTGCATTGAATACTATCTTACTTTATGGCAATACAAAATGATTCAGACTCACCTTGTCTATTTCCTGCCTTAGTCCTAGAATATGCCATCTTTTCAAGGATCCCTGGTTCATTGCGTAGGAGAAAGATATTGGAAAGCAACATCTGGGTGCTAAGAGTGTTAAGTATGTTCAGTCTTCCATGGATGTCATTGTTTCTAGGCCCTCTAAGAGGTCAGAGCAAGGAAATATATGTGGGTTTACTAACGAGTATCTAAACATCTACAAATATTTCTATATGTGACCATTCAGATTTGTATCTGAATAAAGCTAAACATGAGTTCATTCTGATACCTACAACTCGACTCCATTATCACATGAGTCATTCTAGTCTCCTGTCCTTCTTTCTTTCTTTCTTTCTTTCTTTCTTTCTTTCTTTCTTTCTTTCTTTCTTTCTTTCTTTCTTTCTTTCTTTCCTTCCTTCTTTCTTTCTTTCTTTCCTTCTTTCTTTCTTTCTTTCTTTCCTTCCTTCCTTCCTTCCTTCCTTCTTTCCTTCCTTCCGTCCTTCCTTCCTTCCTTCCTTCCTTCCTTCCTTCCTTCCTTCCTTCTTTCCTTCCTTCTTTCCTTCCTTCCTTCTTTCCTTCCTTCTTTCCTTCCTTCCTTCCTTCCTTCCTTCCTTCCTTCCTTCCTTCCTTCCTTCCTTCCTTTCTTTCTTTCTTTCTTTCTTTCTTTCTTTCTTTCTTTCTTTCTTTCTTTCTTTCTTTCTTTCTGTCTCACTCTGTTACCCAGACTGGAATGCAGTGGCATGCTCCCAGCCACCGCAGCCTCGACCTGCTGGGCTCTGGCAATCCTTCTGCCTCAGCCTTCCAAGTAGCTGGAACTACAGGCGTGCGCTACCACGCCTGGCTAATTTTTTATTTATTGTAGCGATGAGGTCTCGCCAAGTTGCCCGGGCGGGTCTTGAATCTGTGGGTTCAGGCAATCCACTCACCTCAGCCTCCCAAAGCGCTGGGATTACAGGCTGAGCCACCGAGTCTGCTCTTGCTTATTTCTAAACTTCCATTCTCAACAATGAGAAACCTGGCTACCAGTATTCGTCCTCCATGTACTTAATTGTTCAATTCCCATATGCATATATAGCAGTTACAATATACATTTTAACAATCTGTACTCATCTTCAAATATCATTACAAAGCTTCATGTGTAGGGTAAGTATCCTAACAGAGAACATCTAAAAAAATATTTCTAATTCCTTTTTCCTGTTCCTGATGATGTTTCTGTCATTCATCTCATGTATTCATATATTAAAAACACAAAATTCATTTTTAGTTATTGCTTTAACAGTTGCATTTTATATCAATTCAATATGTAAAAAAATAGGATTTTGCTTTTTCTTCATTTACTACTTCTCTAATGTTCTTCCTTTTTCGATGTGATCCAAGTTTTAACATGTATCATGTTATTTCTGTCTAAAGAACTTTTATGATTTCTTGTAGGGTGTGTGTGCTGGAATGAATTTCCTTAGCTTTTGTTCATCTGAGAAAGTACTGATATATCCTTCAATAGTTATGGAATTGTAGGTTTGTAGGCTTTTTTAAAACAACACATTAATTATTTAATTCCACTCTTTTCTTGCTTGCGTGGTGGCTGATAAAAAGCCCACTGCAATTCTTACCCCTTTTCCTATGTGGATAAGGTGATCTTCTTTCAATTCCCCTCCTCCCACACTCTGGCTTCTTTCAAGATTTTATCTTTGTGTTTAGTTGTCTACAGTTTGCATATGCTGTTCCTAGGTGTGGGTGTTTGTTTTTGTTTTTCTTGTTTTTAGCATTTATCTTGCTTGGTATTCTCTGAGCTTCCAAGATATGATCTATGGTTTGGTGTCTGCCATTAATTAATTTTGGAAAGTTCTTAGCAATTGTGACTTCAAATATTTCTTCTTCTCTGTTACCTCTTTCTTTCAATTACATGTATATTATACCTTTAAAAATTATTTCACAGTTCTTAGGTGTTCTGTTATTTCTGTTGCTGTTGATTTTTACTTTACATTTTTTTCTTCTATATATTCAGGTTTGGGAAGTTTTTGTTGACCTATTTTCAAGTTCATTGATTTTTTCCTTGGCAGTATTGAGTCTGTAAATGAGACCATCAAAGTAATTCTTTTATGTAGGTTGCACAATATTTCATTATGTGTTTTTTATTTTTCTATTGTTTAAACTTGGTTATTTCTTAGAGTTTCTGTCTGCTTACATTATTCATTTGTTCTTGAATGCTGTTTACTTTTTCTATTAAGGTCCTAAACATACTAATCATAATTACTTTAAATTCCTTTTGTGATAATTCCAACATCTATATCATCTGTGAGTCTGATTCTTATGATTGCTCTGTCTCATCAGATTTTGTTTATTTTTTTCTTGCCTTTTGGTGTGCTTGTAGCTTTTGTCATCCAATATATTTTACTGGGTAAAATGAACTGAGGCAAATAGGATTTTAATGTATTTATATCAACTTGGCTAGTAATTCTGCTATGTTTAATGTTTTAGCTATAGTTACTAGAGGCATCAAATTTCTCTTGAGGTCTTGTTTTGACAGCCCCTCTTGACTGTGAAATTGCCTGAACACTCCTCTTTGGAGAGAATCAATGTCGTGTATCTCTTTCAATTATAGTCCATCATTATTGTACTGAGTCCATATAGTGTGGTGGTAAAATGTGAGAGACAGAGAATACTGTACAATCCTATGGTGAATTCTCAGCCTTTTGATGGCTTATGCCTCTGCATTGTGACCTTCATGGTGTTCCTCCAGGGGTAGATCCTTCCTCTCTCTCCATTGCTATCTACTCCATTATCTACTAACAGTGTTCCTTGGAGTCTTGTTGCCAGTATCTCCCCCTTAGGTAAGACAGAGATATTAGCGGGGCCAGAGTGAGAACAATGTCCTTTCCTCAAGTGGGATAAAGGCCTTGGCAAAGTCTTTTCCCATGAAGAGCTGGCCTCTGTTATGGAGAAGGCTCTGAGGGCATTGCACAGTGATTACTCTACCCCTCACTCTGCCAGAGCTAGGAGAAGTTCTTTCTGGGTTCTTCATGGAGAGAACCTGCTGGAATTCCTGCAAGTAAAACCCATAACAGTGTGGAAGTCCTCGAACAACAGTGGTCCCTGGGACTTTCTCTCTCTCATGTTTGTCCACACTTGGTCTCCAGCAGTTTATCAAAATCACCACGTAAGAACTTGCCAGATTATGGCTTCAATGGCTTCTGCCTCAGAGAAGCAGATCTCAGCTACATATCTCTGGAAGCATCTGTCTTTCCAGATTTCAGGGAGGCAGTTTGTCCTGCAACTTCAGTTCCTTCATGGACCCAAGAAAAATAATTAATTTTCATTTTCAGTCAGGTTTTTCTGCTTTAAGAAGCAGCAATCTCTAAGCTTTTTACATGTGGATGTTAAAACCAGAAATGAAGATGATTAATTTTTAATGATTATGACTCATTTGATATTTTGAGTGAAAATAAATTGTTAATTCCTACCATCAGATTGTAACGATAGTTCAATAAATGGGTCAAAGAATGGTACCAATTGGCTTCTAGAAACGTTTTCTGACTGAACTTTTCTGACTCAATGACTATATTACCTTTCAGATGACATTAATAAAATCCCTTCTCCTATAACTTTTAAAACTTACCTATATTTCAGACAATTCACTTTTTATAAAACTTAGTTCCTGTTTTTACTGATAATTGCAATGAGTTCTCTAAGCATACAGTGATATTTCATTCATATAGATACATAAAAATAACTTTGATTATTTATTACTTTTTTTTTTTTTTTTGAGTTGGAGTCTCACTCAGTTGCCCAGACTGGAGTGCAGTGGCTGCTCCCGGCCACCACCGCCTCGATCTGCTGGGCTCCGGCGATCCTTCCGCCTCAGCCTTCTGAGTAGCCGGAATTATAGGCATGCGCTACCACACCCAGCTGATTTTTAGATTTATTGTAGAGATGAGGTCTCACTGCCCAGGCAGGTCTCGAACCCGCTGGCTCAGGCAATCCACTCACCTCAGCCTCCCAAAGGCGCGGGATTACAGGCTGAGCCACCGAGCCCGGCATTTATTACTTTTAATGGAGTAGAACATTAAATATTGTTGCCATATAAAATTTTTCTTTTTTTATATCAATATTTTTTATTATGATATTGTAGGGTACAATTAAGGGTTAGGCATACAAATGTGCTTCATTCAGGCAGCCTTGTTGATAAGAGGTGTCTCCCCGTCCCCAGACAGTTATTTGCTGCCATTAATCCCATACCCCCCCATAGTTTCCCACCACTGTCTTATGGTAATACGTTAGATGATCAAGGTTCACTATATGAGTAAGAACATGTAATACTCAGATATTTGTTTCTGTGAGAGGTCACTCAGTATTATAGACTCTACTTCCATCCAGGTTGCTACAAAATTCATGATTTTGTTCTTTTTTATGGCTGCATAGTATTCCATCATATATATGTACCACTTTTAAAAAATCCAGTCCTGTTTTGATGGACAGCATGGTTGCTTCCAGGTTCTTGCTATTGTGAACAATGCTATGATAAACATACGTGTGCAGGTATCTTTTTTTATAGAGTGATTTGAGTTCTTCAGGGTATATTCCCAGTAGGGGGGTTGCGGGGTCATATGGGAGATCAATATTTAGAGCTTTTAGGAATCACCATACTGTTTTCCACAGAGGTTGTACCAGTTTGCACTCCCACCAACAGTGTAGAAGTATTCCCTTTTCGCCACACCCTCTCCAGCAACTGTTATTTTTTGAGTTATTGATAATTGCCATTCTACTGGAGTTAGGTGGTATCTCAGTGTGGTTTTGATTTGCATCTCCCTGAGGATTAGTGAGATTGAACATTTTTTCATGTGTCTGTTGGCTGCTCGGATATCTTCCTTTGAGAAGTATCTGTTGATATCTTTTGCCCTTTTTATAATGGAGTTGTTTGCTTTTTCCTTTTTAGCACGCTTGAGTTCCTTGTAGATCCAACATGTTAAGCCTTTTGACAGACCTGGAGTTGGCAAATACTTTTTCCCATTCTGTAGGCTGTCTCCCTGCTCTCTTGATGATTTCTTTGGCTTTGCAGAAACTTGTCAGTTTAATGAGGTCCCACTTGTCTATCTTCTCTTAAGGCCTGTGAGTTTCAGGTTTTGTTCAGGAATTGGATGCCAGTTCCAATTTCCATAAGGGTATGTCCTTCATTTTCTAAGGTTCTTATGGTTTGAGGTATTACATTTAGGTCTCTGATCCATTTAGAGTTAATTTTTGTGTATGGGGATAGATAGGGGTCCTGTTTCAATCTTCTGCATGTGATCAGCCAGTTTTCCAAGCACCATTTACTGAATAGGTTCTCCTCTCCCCAGTGGTAGGTGGTGGAGGCTTTGTTGAAGATGATTTGGTTGAGAAATTGAGGTTTTACTTCTGAAATCTCAATTCTATTCCGTTGGTCTATATGCCTGTTCCTGTACAAATACCAAGCTGTTTTGATGATTGTAGCTTTATAGTAAAGTTTGAAGTCTGGTAATGTGATACCACCTGCTTTGTTTTTTTTGCTGAGGATTGTCCTGGCTATTCTTGGTCGTTTGTGTTTCCATATGAATTCCTGTATTGTTTTTTCTAGGTGTGAGAAGAATGTTACTGGTAATTTGGTGGGTATTGCATCAAATCTGTGATTGCCTTAGGTAGGATGGACATCTTCACAATGTTGATTCTTCTAATCCATGAGCATGGGATATTTTTCCACCTGTTTGTGTCATCTTTGATTTCTTTGAGCAGTATTTTGTAGTTTTCATTGTAAAGGTCTTTCACGTTTCTGGTTAGGAAGATGCCAAGGTATTTCATTTTTTTTGTGGCTATTGTGAATGGAATTGTGCTTTTTATTTGGGTTTCTGTTTGTTTATTATTGGTGTAAAGAAATGCGATTGTCTTTTGCACATTTATTTTATATCCTGAGACTTTGCCAAAGTCCTTTATCAGTGTAAGGAGGTTTTTGACAGATTCTTTTTGGTTTTCAAGGTACATAATCATGTCTTCTGCAAAGAGAGATAGCTTGACTTTCTCTTTTCCTATTTGAATACCCCTGATTGCCTTCTCTTCTCTGATTGCTCTAGTCAGGACTTCCAATACTATATTGAACAGGAAGGGTGAGAGTGGGTATCCTTGTCTTGTTCTAATTTTCAGGGGAAATGGTTCCAGTTTTTGTCAATTTAGGCATATACTGGCTGTGGGTTTCTTGTAGATGGCTTTTACTATTTTGAGGTACGTTCCCCATATGCCTAGCTGTTCAAGGGTTTTTATCAAGAAGCGGTACTGGATTTTATCAAAAGCTTTTTCTGCATCTAATGATATAATCATGTGGTTTTTGTTTTGACATCTATTGATGTATTTAATTACATTTATGGTTTTACAAATGTTGAGCCAGCCTTGCATCCCAGGAATGAAGCCCATTTGGTCATGATGGATGATTTTTGAGATGTGTTGTTGAATCCGCTTCGCTAGGATCTTGTTGAGAATTTTAGCATCTATGTTCATCAAAGATATTGGCCTGTAGTTCCCTTTCTTTGTTAGATCTTTACCTGGCTTGGATATCAATGTGATGTTAGCTTCGTAAAATGATTTGGGGAGAGTTCCATCTTTCTCAATCACCTGGAATACCTTCAGTAGGATTGGTGTAAGCTCCT
Organism: Carlito syrichta; assembly: GCF_000164805.1. Lineage (NCBI taxonomy): Eukaryota > Metazoa > Chordata > Mammalia > Primates > Tarsiidae > Carlito > Carlito syrichta. Next base: position 295,262 of record NW_007259689.1, on the reverse strand, counting down.
TCTTAAATATCTTGTAGAATTCTGCAGGAAAGTCATCTGGTCCAGGGCTTTTTTTTGTAGGTAGTTTTCTTATTACATAGTCAATTTCCTGATTGTTATTGGTCTATTTAGGGTCTCAATTTCTTCTTGTTTCAACCTAGGCAGGTTGTGTGATGACAGAAAATCCTCCATTTCCCTAAGGTTTTCAAGTTTGTTTCCATACAAGTGTACATAGTAGTCTCTAATGATCTTTTATATTTCTTCAGAATCAGATGTGACTTCATCTTTTGTGATTGTGTTTATTTGGGCTTTTTCTCTCTTTTTCTTGATCAGTTTAGCTAGGGGACCATCGACCTTGTTTATCCTTTTGAAGAACCAACTTTTTGTTTCATTGATTTTTTGTATTATCTTTTTGTCTTCTATGTCTTGGATTTGGGCTTTTATTTTGGTGATCTGGATTCTTCTGCTGAAATTAGGGTTTTTGTGGTCTTACCTTTCCAGCTTTTTTAAGTGGTTTCTTAGGCTGTTAATTTGTGATCCTTCCATTTTCTTCATGTGCGTTTGTAGGGATATAAATTCCCCTCTTACTACAGCTTTCATGGCATCTCAGAGATTTTGGTAAGATGTTTCTTAATTTTCATTTGTCTCCAGGTATCTTTTAATCTTTGTTTTGATTTCATCATTGACCCAGGCATTGTTTAGCATCATGCTGTTTAGTGTCCATGTCTTTGTGGGTTTTGTGGGGACCTTGTTGGTGTTAATGTTTATTTTTATTCCACTGTGGTCTGAGAAGGTGCATGGTAAAATTTCAGTCTTTTTAAATTTGCTTATGCTTGATTTATGGCCAAGTATGTGGTCGATCTTAGAATACGTTCCATGTGGTGATGAGTAGAATGTGTATTCTGTGGTCTTTGGATGGAGGGTTCTGTAGGTAACAATTAAGACCATTTGATCAAGAGTCACATTGAGGTTTCGGATCTCGTTGCTGATTTTTTGTCCTGATGATCTGTCTAGGGTTGTGATGGGATATTAAAGTTCCCAGCTATGATGGTATTGGAGTCAATATCTTTTTTTTTTTTTCTTTTACCTAGGAGCTGCTTTATGAAAGTTGGTGCTCCTATGTTTGGTGCATATATGTTTAGGATGGATATTTCTTGTTGATGGATTGAAACTTTTGTCATTACATAGTGGCCTTCTGTATCTTTTGTAATTTTTGATAGCTTAAAGGGTATTTTGTCTGAGATTAAGATTGCGAATCCACCCTCTTTTGTGTTCCATTCGGCTGAAAATTTGTTTCCCATTCTCTTACTTTGAGTCTGTGAGTGTCCTTTCTAGTGAAGTGAGTCTCTTGAAGGCAATAGATTGCTTCCTGGTGATATTTTATCCATTTTGCCATTCTGTCTTTTCAGTGGTGCATTTAATCGGTTCACATTCAAACTAATTATTGAAATGTGAGAGTTGATCCCTATCACAATGTTCTTACAGAGTTGTTCTTCCTGTCTGTGTGTTGTCTTTCTTTTGGTTTTAGTGTTGGATCATGTGTGTTTTTAATCTTTTGCCTAAACTTTTATGAAGAATGCTGTTGTTCTTTTTTCCTTTTCTTCTATGTTTAATATTTTCTTAAGTGTTTCTTGTAGAGGTGGTCTTGTGGCAACATAGGTTCTTAGGGATTGGATATGTGGGAAAGATTTCAATTCTCCCTCACTGATGAAGGTTAGCTTGGCTGGGTAGGTTATTCTTGGTTGTAATTGCTTATCTTTTAGAACTTAGAAGATAGGGTCCAAGCTCTCCTAGCCTGGAGGGTTTATGTAGATAAATCTGCTGTATTTCTAATTGGTCTTCCCTGGTATGTAGTCTAACCTTTTTCTCTTGCAGTCTTTAGGATTTTTTGTTTTATACCTACTTTGTTTAGATGAATTATTATATGTCTGGGAGTTGGTCTTCTCATTTGTTGTCGTGCATGGTTTCTCTGAAACTCTTGTGTTGAATTTTTACATCCTTGATGAGATGAAGGAAGTTTTCTTGAATGATTTCATGAAATGTTTGTTCCAGTGTGGCCTCTGTTTCTCTCTCTGCCTCAGGAGGGCCAATTACTCTTAGGTTCGGTCTCTTGAAGTGATCATTCATCTCTTGAAGGTTTTGTTCTTTTTGAGCTTCTTTTCTATGCTTTTGACAGTTGGGTTAGCTCTGTGTTTTGGTCTTTGAGCTCTGAGATTCTTTCTTCTGCTTGGCTAATTCTGCTTTCCATGCTTATCAGTTTGTTATTTATTTCCATCACAGTATTCTTTACTGCTGTTATTTCTGACATCAACTCCTTCCTATTTTCCTCTTGTCTCTCCTCAATTTTTAAAATTCTCTCTATTAATGTCTTGATGTCTGAGTTTGTAGCATGCGATGTCATTCTGGGGTGCTCTTCATTGTTTGTGTTCCAGAATCTGCTTTCGCAGTGTCTGATCTCCCAGGGTCTGTGTGAGATCTATATTCTTCTTTTGGTTTTTCTTCATTTGTGTGGTTTTTCCCCCTCCCTACTTTTTCCTTCCCTCCACATCACCATCTTTTTTAATTCTGTTATTCAGGGGTAGAGGAATTGATTTTACTTCTGTTTGTTCAATCTCCTATTCTTTATGTATGCCCTCTTACTTTGTTCAATTTTGGAGTTGTGCTGTAGGTTGGGGGTGGTCCTTTTTGCAGTTTTGAGATTACTTAAGGGGGGCCATCTACAGGTCCTGGTATTCACTGACAGGTGTATGGATAATCTGAAACCCACTTCCCACTGCTTTGGAATCTGTCTGTGCAGTGGGGCTGTAGGTTTACTCCCTGAAATAAAATGTGGTTAGCAGAGGGAAGAGAATAGGTCAGACAGTGGGGGGAAGAGGGGGTGGAGAGAGAGAGGAGTAAGGGGGAAACAGACGGGTGTACCAACAAATGGAGAAAGAGAGACCTAAACTGAAACAGATAAAAACAATAGACCACAGCTACAGACTAACCAACTCCCATACAAAAAAAAAGCATACAATGATGCTAACATACAAGCTAACCAACCACCTTATTGGTATGCTGTTCCTTTATACAAAGATATGGTTTACAGAGAGGAGAAAAGAGAAGAAAAGGAAGAGGAAAAGAAAAAAGAAAAAAGAAAAAGGAACAAAACATTAGGAATTGAATTAAGTCATTAAACTAAGAACCAATCGAGCACACTATGAGTCTTTTCGTTTAAGTCCAATGTCCTTTCAGCTCTGATTTCTAGCTGTCTTTTCAAACTGGTAAATTAGTTCGCAGTTAGGGTCACTTGCCCCTGGCCTGCTGTGAAGGACAGTTCAGATCACTCTCAGTTCACCATTCAAATCTGGCCTGTGTCTGTTTTTCAGGCGTGTTTCTCTCGTTTTGGTATTGTTACCTTGAATCGCCAGCAGGTGATACCATCTCAGCTGCTCGCCCCAGAGGGGGTGGAGCGGGACAGGAATTGGGCAGAGGCCAGAGATGGGAGCCTGAAACAGGGCACACAGGAGGAGACCCACGGGTGGCAGGACATCACGGTGGCAGCAGAGGTGGCAGCGATTCCAGCAGATCTTGCCTGCAGGGGCTTCAAGGACTGAAGTCATGGATCACCTCAGGCACAGGTGTCGTGATGTGCTATGGCAGCCACGGAGGTGGCGGCACAGCGGCTGCTGTGTCTGCAGCTGCAGTGACTGTCCAGACTGCTGTGATGCCCCAGCGGTGGCCACGGCTGAGCTCCATGTGAAGAGAAGCCTGCCGATGTTGGGATCCGCGGCCCCTGGGGAGAGAACCAGAGACCCTCTGCGTTCTCCTTTGCAGAGGGTTTCATAGACCAGGCTGCCCCGTTGCCATCTTGCTGGAAGTCCCTAATTTTCAAATATTACTTTTAGACTTCATTAAATCTCTTCATTAAGGTTTATAGCGTGAATAGTTAATCAGTTATGAAATTGGTTGAGTCTGATTGTTTCTATTGTGTGATGCTATTATAATCCTTATACATACAGAAATGTAAGTGAATTATCTTGTGTAAGTTCTTCAAACTCTCTATGCCTCAATATTTCCCTCTGGAAAAGAGGAATTACAACAATAAAACTATCTCATAACTTGTAAAGATTAAACTGATAAACTGTAAGTAAAGTCCCTGGGTAAGAGACTGGCATGAAGTAAGCACTTAATAAATGACTATCATCATCATCATCATCATCTTTGGTGATTTCAATTACCATTACTTTCAATTTTAGAATAATACATAGCTAGAACTTGAAGGTGCCTGAAAAACTATCTAGTTCAGGAATCATAAGTTCCTTGAAGGCTAAATTTGACTTTTCTAGGTTTGGTTATAACAGTGTTTTAAAATTATTTTTAATGTGAATGCCTTTTTGAGGGTGCATAAAAATCCAGTTTCTCTGGTCCCCATCACTTCCTGTTGAATTACACGATCATTTGCTTTACCTTAACTCCTGCAAACTTTTGAATTTGTGGCACTTGGTTTAACTTGTTTCTCCTTTTTTTTTTTGAGTTGGAGTCTCACTCTGTCACCCAGACTGGAGTGCAGTGGCCGCTCCTGGCCACTGCAGCCTCGATCTGCTGGACTCCGGCAATCCTTCCGCCTCAGCCTTCCAAGTAGCTGGAACTATAGCTGCGCGCTACCACACCCGGCTAATTTTTTGATATATTGTAGAGATGAGGTCTCACTGCCCAGGGGGGTCTCGAACTCGCAGGCTCAGGCAATCCACTCACCTCAGCCTCCCAAAGGCGTGGGATTACAGGCTGAGTCACCGAGCCTGGCTTAACTTGTTTCTGTTATCTAATAGAGAAGCAAATGAGTTCCAGAGGGATTCTATAAAGGCTCCAAAGTTACAACCAAACAAAATAAGATCTGGCCCTTCTGATTCCTAGACCAGTGTTACCCCTAGCACTATGATGTCTGCTTTAATTGGAATTGTTTAGATCACATTTCTTTTTAATGACAATAGATGGAAGGGCCAAAAATTGATCTGCCATCTTATAATACACATCAATGAAAATGATGTGTAAATTCTAGAAGATAAAATTATCCCTGCTATTGAAAATCAAAACAGAATAAAGCAAATATACTTAAAGTATTCGACAATATCCACCTTTCTTCATTTATTAAAATAATATAGATGGGTCAGGTTAGGAAACTATTCAAGAAGTGTTTTTTTTTTTTCTAATTAATTTGGCTGTACCTAAAACTAAGACAGCAACTTGAACACATCCTTTTGAAACCTTTTTATGAGAGTTTTCATTCAGGCTTGTTCTTATCCTTAAAAGTGGGAGTGAAGATAAAATTATTTGTGTGGGACCAGAGCATCATAACAGGAAACTATCTTGGTAGTAGGCATGGTAACAACAATAAAATTATTTCTACCAAATACAAGAGGAAGCAAAATAATATAATTAGATTTGAATACTCTAGATCTGGTAAACTGGATGCAATGTGAGGCATATACAACTAGAAAAAATTAAGGATGTTGAACTTTGTTTAAAATAGTATTTCAAATGAATTGTATTTTGTATGAGATTTTACTCTATCTTCCTTCAAATTTTCTTCACAAAATCAAGAAAAGAAATAAGACAGTGTTGGTACCTGTCAGCTCAGTGGGAGGTTTTAATTAGCAACTCTTTTTCTTTCAGTGAAAATCAGAACATGAGAAAAAAAGGTGACAGTCTCATCCCTTGACAGTCATAGAAATAGGCCAATTTCCTGTAGAATGTTTGTTTACTCTCTATGGGGAAAAAATACAATATCCTATTTACAAATTCAGTCTTATGGCAAGAACATGAGAAGACTTCAGGTTTCTGTGATTTGAAATCTGTAGTTGCCTAAGAATCAGTAGAGCTACTGAGCCAGAATCAATGGTGCCAGGGACCTGCATCCTAGGAGATCAGAAGCTGGTGATTTGTGGACCACACTTTGAGAAACCATGATAAGGCATGTAGTCTCTTATAAGAATTTTAGAAGATTTAATCTCTCTCTCTCTTTCTCTCTCGCTCTCATCTTTCTTACTATTTTTCCTTATGCTCAGCATTATTTTAGAAGCAGAAAACAATATAAAGTTAATACTAATACCTTAAAAATATTTTGAAGATCTGAACCTTGCCTTCAAGGTGCTCACAATCTACTTTGTAGATGTAATGATATTAATAAAATGACACAGGAAAGCATAGATTGAAGAGTAAGGGAAGCACTGGAGAATGCTTTAGAGTAGGAGGAAGCCACAAAGCCCTTGATGAATGGGCTAGATGTGACAAGTTAGTGAATCCACCACATTATCAGTTTGGGAGATAGAGGTATCTGGGTTCAGTTCTGGTTTTCCACATGATAGCTATGTGAATGTGAACCAGGGAGAATTGTTTCATAGATATGAGTCTTGGCTTCAGCATGTTTATAAAAAATAAAGTCACACTACAGATTTGCAATAACAAAGGAAATCACTTAGCACAGTGTCTGACACATACTAGTTGCTCAATAAATAGCTAGTTTTGCTATCTTTGAAAGACATGTTGGTGTAGGAATAAGGAAATACACTGAAAGTTAGACTTGTTGAAGTTAAGTTTCTTGTGATCAACAAGTTAGTATGGTGGTCCTGGAAAAAGAACTCTAGTGTCTTAACTTTAAGTTCAATGTTCATTCCCAAACTTATAAAACTATACAAATCTCTAGAAGTATGATAGTGACCAGCCAGTTAGCATGAAGGTCCTGGGAAAGGAATTCTAGTGTGTTGACTTCAGGTTTAGTGTTTATTCTCAAATTTATAAAATTATACAAATCACTAGAAGTACTTGCTAAAGACAAAGATCCCTGGGCTTAGTTCTGGGGATTCTGAATCAGAATCTCAAGGGTAGAGCCCTGACATTTAGTTTTAATGGGACCTCATGTGGGTCTTATGTTTGATACTAGTCAGAGAGCATCTCAAACATGGGACTCAACAAGTAAAAGCCATAAAAATAGGAACAACAACAACAAAACATGTGGAGAATAAGAATATGAGCGTCATTAAAGTAGAGGTAAATTCATTTATTTACACAAGAAATATTTTTTCATTATCTACTATGTGCCAAGCATTTCTCTAGGTCAGTGGTTCTTAAGTGAAATAAATTTGCCTCCTAAAATACACATCAACATCTAGAGACATTTGGATTTCATAACTTGAGGGTTGCTAATGGCTTGTAATGGGTAGAGGCCTTGGATTTGGCTAAACACACTACAATGTTCAGGACAGCATCCCCTCCCTCTAACAATGTTAAAAATGTGTTCCAAAATATCAATGGTGTGAAGGTTGAGAAATTCTATTTTAGGTATCAGTGACAAAGAAGATAAATTAGATTCATGTCTGAATTAAATATATATTCTTCTAATGGGAGCATTTTGGGTAATAGGAAGACAATAGGAAGAAAGGAATACAGATAAGAGAAAAAAATTTACAAGAACATCATCCCAATAGAAACTAGTCTATGGTTGGGTCTGATTAAATGAGGAGATTGGCTGGAAGGTGACTCCAGGTCTCAGAAGAAAATGGACGAAGCAAAATCAGGGAGGGAAGAGCATAGGGAACATGGAACTGGGGATAAGTTTGCTTTTAGACTCACTGAATCTGATGCTATGTCAGGATTTTAAAAAGAAGTTTTCATTAGACTGTAGCACAAGTGAGAAGAAATACAAAGAAATATTAACCTGTGAGCCAGGAGCAGGAAGGTGATCATTTTCTGGAATCAAATAAGTGAGTTATTCAAGGGAGGAAATTTATAAACAAGACATGAAAAGTTCAAAGCTTGAACCTTGGGGAATGTCAGTAGTTAACAAGCACTTATGCATCTTTGTACAAAGTCTGGTCATGCCATCCATTTTATTTGATCCTCCTAAGTGCTGGGTGACTTGGGTTTGTGCAGTAGGGTTCTACTTATGAATATGGGAATCAACTAGTTGTAGTTTGTCTTACTACAGAGTATCAGAAATGGGATTCAAAACTTAGATTCCCTATCTATAAATTAGAACTCTTAATACCATGAGAACCAGAAGTCAAGAAGCAGGTCATCCTGGCATTACTGAAGTCTGCACTCACTCATTCTATTCAAACCCAGGTGATCCGTGAGTGTAGAGGTGAGTTTATACCTTAAGAATGGGAGAACTGCTATTTCTTTTCCTTCAATAAATGCTGTTTCTGGAAAGGTTTTTCTTTCAGGAGAGCAAAAATGTAATCAGTGCTGTTTACTGAATCTGCTGGGATACGGTGTTTCATTTCAGTCACTGTCTTGAATGGTGCTATGGTCTGAGTATTTGTTTCTCCTCAAAACTCATACTGAAACCTAACTCCCAAAAGAGTGCTAAGAGACTTTGAAGGTATTAGGGGTTAGGGGCTTTGGGAAGTTGTTAGATCACCTCCACTTCACCCTCATGAATGGGATTGGTGCCCTTGTAAAGGAGGTCAAAGGGAGTTTGCTTATCCCTTCTCCCTTGTGAAGACACACAGAGAAGGTGCCATCTATGAAGAATGAGCTCTCATCAGACACAGAATCTGCTAGTGTCTTGATCTTAGTCTTATCAGCTTCTAAAACTATGGAGAATAAATTCTAAAACGATGAAAAATAAATAAACTATGAGAAATAAATTTCAGTCCCTAGGTTATTTTGTTACGGCCACCCAAAATGACAAAGTGCCCAGAAAAGAAATATGAAGAACTCTCCAAAAACAAAACAAAACAAAAAAAACCCTCTAAAAACACAGAAAAAAGAATATATGTATGAATTCATAAACCATGGTCATGAAAGGGAACAGAGATGGACAATGAAAATGGAAATACCGTCAAGACCATTTTTGTCATCTTTCCCTCCCCCTCCCTCCTTCCTTCCTTCCTTCCCCAGCTTTGGGCATAGTGAGACCACTATTTCTGGCATTCTCTACAATTACACTCTAATAGCTTTGTACCTGAGTGAAAGATGCTTTCTCTTTCCCAGGATTGACTGAAGAAGTGACTGTAGGACACAGGTGTGGATTATAAATGAACTCTTACAGAGGGAGGTTATTTTCTTATAGATTTTTTTATGTATCATTTCAGTAGGTACAGCCGGCGGGAGGGTGAATGATGGGGATAGCATAGGCTAGGCTTTCCTCTGGTCAACTCTGCAGGAGTGTTTACCTGCGTGTTAATGGAGGATACTGATGCTCTCCACTTTGTCTTAGAGGTGGTTATCCTGCTTTTATCCCTCCCTCACACGTATATATTGTAAAGCACCACTGCATTGTCTTATTCTCCAATGTTTCTAAAATCATTAACTTAAATAAAACTATTTCATTTCCTTGTAAACACAAGTTTTTTGGACCCTTTCTTCTCTGTGTGCTATTAAAAACAATAAAATGAGGCCAAGTGAAGGAATCTCTTTGGTGACTGGTTTGAGTGCATCATGCTGTTCAGGACAGGTAGTTGGCACCTGCAGTTTTTGGTCTGGTAATGTGGTTTCAATTTAATCAGAGACAAGTGCTATAAAATTATCTTATTCAGAATGATATACACCCACTGTAATAGCCAGGTCACAGCAACAACCTGCATTTCCATCTCAAGTATTTGGCTAAGGGCAAATTAGTCATCAACATTGTATGAAAAATTGTTAATGACATATAATAGAAATTCACTGCAAATGTTTTCTTAAGTGACAATCAACTTGATATTATATTCATAAGATATTGTTGTTTTGCTTATTTTGAATTAAAAATGCTTTTGGAATTTTTCTTTTTTCTTGATTTTCCCCTGCATTATGTCATAGTATGTTATTATTACAGTGGAAAGCGTAATATAAACTTTAGAATCAGATAAAGTTTTTGTTTGTTCTTCATTTACCAAACATATGCTTAATGTCTGTCTTAGTCCATTAGGGTTGAAATAATCATTTGAAAATTTGTAAACAACAGAAATTTATTTCTCACCATTCTGGTGGCTGAGAAGGTACCAAGATCATGTCACCAGCAGATTGAGTGTGTCATAAAGGCCCTTTCCTCATAGATGGTACCTTTTTGCTGTAACCTTGCATGGTGAAAGGGACAAATCAGCTTCCTCTGGCCTCCTTTATGTGGGCACTAATCCCATTCATAAGGACAGAGTGAAAGTGACCTAATCACCCCTTAAAGGCCCTACTTCTTAATATGCTTCCTTGAGGATTAGGTTTCAACATATGAATTTTGGGGGGACACAAACATTCAGACCATAGTAATGTCTATGATCACATTTCAGGCATTCCATTAAGTCTAGAGCATGCAAAATTAAATCACACTAGCTTTTTGGTCTCAGGATGTTCATAGTGGTGCAGAGTGAGTGCTGGGTGTTCAGGAGACAGGCAGCACACATCCCAGTGAAGGGGAGGTTGGGAGAGGCTACCTAGAGGGGTGCTGCTTGACCTGAATTTTAGGTGAGCAATAGAGAAAAGTGTGGCCCAGGTATAGGGACATACTTTCTCCATAAGAGAAAAGCAGAGGAGAATTTTGTATGTAGTTGGAACTTAATCATTATTAGTCAAATAAATAATAAGTATCTGGAGGGGAGTGCAATGAAAACCAAGGCAGAGCCACACCAAGGAAAGATTATCTGGGTAAGCATTTTTATTTTCATCCTCAAAGCTTTGGGAAACAATTTTTTAAATTGTTATTTTATGTCAAGAATTGACATTCAGATTTATTTTAAAAATAAAATTTGTATAAATACTCTGGAGAATGGATTAGAAAGGGCCAGTTTTGGAGGCAGGTTGGCTGGTTAACAGGTTGTTGTTATAGTGGAAATAGTGGAGAGAGTGGAGACCTACGTTAGGGCTGAGGAGTGGAGGCAGGGTTGAAACATAAAGACGGTGCAACTGACAGGGCTAGATGACTTACAGAACGTAGACAGTGTTGAGGGACTACTCTGGTGGAATCAGGGTAATTCCCAGATTTCAGGCAAATGGTTGAGTACATTAAGCAACAAGGATGACACTAGATTCAGGCATTCTGAAGTCAATGAATAGAGAGTATTCCCAAGTGGAGATGTTGCACAGGTACCTGGATTTCAGGTCTGGATTGCAGGAAAGGAGTTTGAGCTGAGAATGTGCATTTGGGAATTTCCATAGTCTTCAACCAGCTGTGAAATTTTGGATGAGGTCATCAGAAGACGGCCAGCAGAGCAGGCAGAGAGCTCATGGAACCAAAATGCTTAGGGGAAAGAGTGACCCTCATTGAACACAGAAAAGGAACAGCCAGACATATGGGAGAAAACTTAGGGAAGGGGCATGTTACATATGTTGATGGGAAAAGATTTTCATGATTTTGTGACTTTGAGCAAGTTAGCAATCTCCGTGGGACTTGTTTTCCTTGTTGATGAAAAAAGGAATCATAATATCTATTGCATAGCATGTTGTGAGAGTTAAAGCAACAGTAAATACATTTAATTGATACAATGTTTGGAATATAGGATTCATTTAATGTATTTTTGTTCTTTTCCTAGTGTTGACTTATTCATAAAATCGTTTACAATAAAATCTGCCAATTAATGAGACTTACTTTTTTGTTCAATAATTTAGTTAGATCCTTTTTCTCATGGCTGAATCTTAAAAATCTAATAATCAGCTCCAGTAAGGAGCTCTGCTAACAAATAAAGCAGATTCTGATGAAGAGCATTTCCAGTAACAATGTTGAGTTCTTCCTTCTGATAATGATATTGTCATCAATCTTGTTTAAAAAAAACACTTGCATTCATTTTTATTGGAAAAGACAATCAACAATAAATGTTAAACTTTCTTTACAAAATTGCATCAGTCATTCCAAATGGTACAGTATATACTTGAATAAATATTACTTTTATAATATTCAGCACTATTCTGCACATCTGCTTGTGTAGAATTCACTTGCTTCACAATTTAGGTGCTTTGATTAAGGCAATTTAACTTAAGGAAAGTTCAGGGAAGATGGAAAGGCAATATTATCCTGCTTTTGGAATTTCATGGTTACTTGTTTGTTCTCTTTGAAGCTCAGATTTTTAAAAATTATCTATATTCCTTTGCGGATCACACAAATCCAACCTCTAGCTTCATGCAGAAATTTCAAACATTTTCACTTGTGTTTTACTTTTTTTTTGAGTTGGAGTCTTACTCTGTCGCACAGACTGGAGTGCAGTGGCCGCTCCCGGCCACCGCAGCCTCGACCTGCTGGGCTCCAGCGATCCTTCCGCCTCAGGCTTACAAGTAGTTGGAACTACATGCGCGCGCTACCATGCCCAGCTGATTTTTTTTTTTTTTGATTTATTGTAGAGATGAGGTCTCGCCAAGTTGCCCAGGTGGGTCTTGAACCGGCGGGCTCAGGCAATCCACTCACCTCGGCCTCCCAAAGCGCGGGATTACAGGCTGAACCACCGAGCCCCGTCTGTGTTTTACTTTTCATGTAACACAGTCACTTCTCTCACTCAGTCATGCTTAGTGTGTCTGGTTTTCACAGCAATTTGTAAACAATTGGAGACTAAATATATTGAGAGGTAGGAGGTAGGAAACAGCAGAAAAGTTTAAGAAAGAACAGGCAAATCATCTCCCTCAGATCCTTTCCATTTCTTAAGTAGCAACTTGGAGAAAAATCTTATAAGAGATTGTATCCAGGGTTTTGGAAGAACAATGCATTTGATGCTCAGCTTACTGGAATTACCCCCAGGTTGTGTTTCTAGAGCAAACTGACCAACACAATGAGGAAGATCTAGTCCAATGAATTACTTTTATGATCTGGCACTTTAACATCTATCTCACTGTGGTCAGCTACTTAGTAATAGTCCATTTGGCCCTTCACCAAAAACTATCTCCTCATCCCCAGAACCTGTGAATGTGTGACCTTTGGATGTGCACATTTGCTTGATTTCACGTGCCTCACAGAGTAAAAGGGACTTTGTAGATATGATTAGGTTAGAGATCTTAACATGGGAAGATTACCCTGGATTATTGGATGGGCCCAGTGTGACTGCAAGAGCAAGGGTCCTTGTTAAAGGAAGGCAGAGTCAGAGAGGAGATGTTACAATGGAGGCAGAGACTGCAGCAGTGCACTTTGAAGATGGAGGGAAGGGACCACGATCCAAGGAACGCAGGATGCTTTTAGACCCTGGAAAAGTCAAAGTGATAGATTCTCTTCAGAGACTTTAGATGCCCCGCTGACATCTTGACTTCTTCCCACTGAAACCCATCTAAGGTTTCTGACCCCCCAAATTGTAGGAGATATTTTCATTGTTTTGAGCCACTAAGTTTGTAATAATTTGTTATAGCAACAATATGAAACGAATACACTGTTTACTTAAAATTTCTCTACACATGAAAGTTTAGAACTCATAAATTCTGTTTCAGTCTCTCTGATTTCTGGTTGTTTATCAAATGACACAGGATATAGATAGAGTCAGAGTCAGTACATGGCTAAGAAGGCTGTGTCAAGATTTGAGTTCTGTGATTTACTCAGATCAAATACTAGCTCCATCACTTGTTAGCTGCCTGACTTTAGTCATATCACATATTTCTCTGTGTCTCCGTTTTTCCTTTGTAAAGTTAATAACAATACCACCTTAATTATAGAGTTAAAGGACTCACTGCTCATAAAACTTTACTCATATTAGCTTCTTGCACCAACTTCCAATCTTCCATAGTCTCCAGTCTTCCATAGTCTTCCCTTGAATGCAGGGCTTAGAAACTGGAGAAGATTATATTTAGGTGACGTTGGGACCATGATTAGCAGTACAGTCAGAGGAACATAAGAGTTAAATCTGGAAGCCTGGAAGGAATGAAGACTTTGCCTGAGGCTGGGTCCAATTTTCTCAACTTCTGAGTTTTCACTGACTTCATTGCTCAGTTCTCAGTCTATTCTGGGAATTCCACAGAGACAGTTTACTTTTCTTCATCACTGAAACTTATGAAAGCATCAAGCTGAGATGAAGCACAGGTATTTTCAGCCCCTGAAGCAGATTCTTATCATATCCAAATTCACTGAAAGTGATTAGCTACATCTAATTGATTATTCAGGCATTTTTCTTGATGAAGAACACTGAGGAGGACTTTCATCTTTTATTGTCTGATAGTTATTTATAATATGTGTGTATTTGAGAGAGTGAAGAGAGAGGGCACGTTTCCCTTTAAGAAGGAGCATCAGAGTTTTTATAAAATGAGAAGAATAACATTATGAAAATGATTAATGCAGAATTAGCCCATCACTTATTATTCTGATGCCATTCTTCAACGTTTAACTGCTTATGGTTTTGAAACTTGGATATTTCAAAGGACAAGAGAAAAAATATTTTCAAAAATAAGGCTGGTGGTTTACACCTTTAATCCCAGAACTTTGGGAAGCCAAGGTGAGAGGATTGTTTGAGCCTAGGAGCTCAAGACCAGCCTAGGCAACATAGCGAGACTTCATCTCTACAAAAAGAAAAAAAATTAGCTGGGTGTGATGGCACATGCCTGTAGTCCCAGCAACTCAGGAGGCTGAGGCAGAAGAATTGCCAGAGCCCAAGAAGTCGAGGCTATGGTGAGCCATGATTATGCCACTGCACTCCAGCCTGGGTGACAGAGTGAGTCTCTGACTCAAAAAACAAAACAAAAGAACCCCAAATATTTCCATTTGTAGGATGTTCCTGATTTATTTGCTGCTTTGGAATTGGATGTCTCTGAATATGGTGTTTTGGGCATTCACCTCAATATTAGTTTTATCTGCAGAGATGAGCAGAATCTAAAATGTCAATACATGATGTTTGTGACAATTTCTATAGAAGTCAAAGTATTCATATTGGAAGACGGGCATTTTTATTTGGTAGAAATGTAGTTTCCAGAAGTGATTCCTAAGTTGCATCCTAGTCCTTTTATCTCAGCCATGTGGGATTATCATTGAGCAATAATGATAAGTGGTGTTATTGTTAAGTTTTATAATTAACAATGTGTCTTCATGTGCCTTTTATATATGACCCTACAACTCTCTTGTGGGCTAGCTTACAGCTACTCCCATATTACAGACAAGAAAACCTAGTTCCATAAATGTAAACTGATTTCCCCAAATTCATACAGCTACTACATTAGTCAGGGTTCTCCAGAGAAACAGAGCCAATATTATTTCTATGTTTATGTCTATGTCATAGGAGACATATGATCCTCTTCTAAGGTCTTCATGATAGGGGAGGGGAACACCTTTATTTTTAATAACTCAGATGTGCTATAAAAACAATTGTTTCAGTTTAACTTCTAGAAAAGAGATTCTTTTTCTTTATCTTTTGGTGTGGAGGATTCACTGGGTTCATTGATTTTTCAATTAATGTCTACATCTGTTAAGTAATTGATTTGGACAAATGGATAATTCCTGAGGAAATAACCGAAATTTGTTTATTTGCACTGCCTTGGAACACTAAGAAAACAGAAAATACTCCTACTGAAATCTTTGCATGCAAATATTATGCTCATGCAATTCTTTCACATCACAAAGAGAGCAACTAAATTTGGAAAAGGAGAATTTTTTCAGTGACATCCCTGATCTACATGCGCAACTCTGCTGTTTCTGCTCCCATAACTGATGACCTAACCCAAACAATTTAAGTAGCAGTTTGCCTCAATAGAAGTTTTAACTTTTTAATCATTTTATATTTATGAGATCAAACATTGTCATTTAAGCTTGTGAGGTCGATGACATCTGTGGATTTTTTTGTTTACAGCAGTTGTGGTGATCGTACTGATATGTGTCAATAACGTTTTATAACAATGATGATATTATTTTAAAAATATACCATTTACTGAGAGTTTATGATGCATCAGTCTTCTTGCTAAGACTTATACTCATTAAATCATTTAATCCTTACAAATCCCCATGAAGTAGGCAATAGTGTCACTATTTTAAAGATAAGAAAATTCAGCCACAGCAAGGCTAAGAAATGGGTTCAGGACTATTCAGTTCCTAAGTGAGATATTCAAACCAAGTTCTAATTAAGTTCATAGAAAAGAGGCCAGAAAATATTTATTGAGCATCTACTATGTACCAGGTTGTATTCTGGATCCTTAATTCTAGTGAAGAAAACTAAGTCCCTGCTTCAGTGAGGTAGTATCTTCTTTATGAAACAATGAACATACACAATATAATGTCCCACAGTATAAGGAACTCAAAAGGAAAGAATTGGGTGAGGACAAAGGAGCCATTTTTCACAGGGTGATGAGACAATGTGTGTTGGAGAGTGGGGGTTACATTTATTTTGTTTTTGTTTTTGTTTTTTTTTGAGTTGGAGTCTCACTCTGTCGCCCAGACTGGAGTGCAGTGGCCGCTCCCGGCCACTGCAGCCTCGACCTGCTGGGCTCTGGCGATCCTTCCGCCTCAGCCTTTCTAGTAGCCGGAATTACAGGTATGCGCTACCACGCCCGGCTGACTTTTTGATTTATTGTAGAGATGAGGTCTCGCTGCCCAGGCGGGTCTCGAACCCACGGGCTCAGGCAGTCCACTCACTTCAGCCTCCCAAAGGCGCGGGATTACAGGCTGAGCCACCGAGCCCGGCTGGGGGTTACCTTTAAACAGACATTAGAAGAAAGTGTAGGGTGAGCACTAGGGTTTCTAAGATTGTCCCTTCATGGTACAATTCACCACTCAACTCTACAACAGTGTGGCCCTTGGGCCATTTGTATTTAAGAAGGTTATGTAACATCTTCCTAAGGAAAGAGCAAAGATTTGGGAGGGAGACCCAGTCTTAAATTCTGGTCCCGATCCTTTTTCTCCCTGAGTTATCTGAACACCTCAAGTTTATGTCTAAACTTTAGTTTCCACGCCTATGAAATCTGGATCATAACCTTTATTACTATGATAAATGAAAATTGCATATAGAAAGTCCCTCACACAGGCCCTAGAACTACATATAAGGAGTCATGTAATAAATAATATTATGATTATTTTTATAATTTGTGTCTAGAAGAAGGACACAGAGAAGTTCTTCTTGGTGTTTTGTGGTTAAAGTGTGGGGAGGAGTGTATGACGCATACCACCATTCACCTTCGGCACTGAATAGGGAGTATGATTAGAATGGAAACCAATCTAGGAAATAGACTGAGAGAGAAACCTGACATGGATAAAGTGAATTTATGCACCTTATTCATGGTAAGTGCAAAAATGAGAATTTGAGATGTGATCTGAGAGCAAAGCAGGCAGGGCTTTGTTTATTTTAATTTAGTATTAAGAAGCATCTGCTAACACTCTTAACTCTAGGAGCTTACAGAGTATCATCGTGAAGGAGAGAGAATAGCATATTTAAAGTGTCTTACCCTAGTCAGGGCCCATAGTCCTGCTTCCAGCAGCATGAGCCTGTTCTTTGAAATTTCTGATCCTGCAGCCAGGCTGGTCTAAGGAAAAAGGTAAATATAACTCGTATCAGTAGAAATCTAGAAGAACCTTCTCCAAATGTTTTCTCTTGAGTGGGAATGTGAGGTGGCAAGGAGAAAAGGCCCCAATAAAGAGTCTTCAACCTTTCTTGTTTGTGCCATTAAAATTTTTCAAAGGAAAAAATAAAAAAAATCTGGGTTTAGTCCCAGTTTGCCTTTTGGCAGGCTCTGTTGCTCTGGGCTAATCACTTTGACTCTCTCTCTCTCTCTCTCTCTCAATCTCTCTCTCTCTCTCTCTGTGTGTGTGTGTGTGTGTGTGTGTTTCAGTTGTGATCTCACTCTGTTACCCAGGCTGGAGTACAAAGACACGATCACAGCTCACCACAGCCTTGACCTCCTGGGCTCTGATGATTCTCCCTCCTCAGCCTCCCTGTGTAGCTGGGACTGTGGGTGCATGCAGTCTTGGCTATTTTTTTTTTTAAATTTGTTGTAGAGACAAGGTCTCGCTATGTTGTCCAGGCTTGTCTTTTTAAAAATTTTTTATTTTAAAATTGTGGGGTACAGTTAAGGGTTAGGTATACAAATATGCATCGTTCAGGCACCCTTGTCGATGAGGGGGGTCCCCCCATTCCCAGACAGATATTGACTACCGTTAATCGCACCACCCTTGCCCTCCCTGCCCCCCCATAGATTCCCACCACTGCCAATCCTTTTCTTATAGTATTATGATAGATGTTCAAGGTCCACTTATGAGTGAGAACATGTGATACTCAGACCTTTGTTGCTGTGAAAGATCACTCAGAATTATAGACTGCTTGTCTTGAACTCCTGGGCTCAAATGATCCTCCTGCCTCAGCCTCTCAAAATGTGAGTCACAGTGCCTGGCTACCTCTTTGTCTTTACGGTAGAGGAAAAAAGATTAAGGAATCTCAAAGGATTTCCTTTTAGACTGAAAAAGACCAAGGAATCTTTTTAGACTTCTGTGATGTAACTTACTGTTAAACGTGGAAGCATAATTTAGTAAAGAGATAAACCCCTTTAAATCATGACCATGATCTCATGGACAATGAATTATGCCTATAGTGGTTTGTGGTTTATCAAAAAAAACAACCTTATCCTGAGGAGGGATTAGAAAAACAACAGTGTGGTTCAGTGGCTCAGCTCAGCTAAGGGGAAACCATACCTGACTTTGGAAGGGTGCACACCTGGGCTCCAATTTTCTAACTTTGTTGATGTTTAACTCCGTCATTTTGTCGAGAACACTTATTATTACTGAGTCTAGGTTTCTCAGCCTGTAAGTACAGCAATACCATGAAACTCATTGTCTGGAGTAAATGAATTTTAAGTTATCAGCATTATGTCTGTTACTGATGTTTATTCATGTGTTTTTTTTTTTTTTAAATTATGCTTAATACCTGAGTTTGTGGAATTTTCTGAAGGCCTCTAGGTTCCCAGTGATTTGGGAATTCACTGGGGCAAGACCAGGAGGCCTATGTCAGGAGACCTTTAAAGCCAGGGCCAAGCTGGACCTGCACAGACTCAGCTGGAAGAGACTCACTGGATTTCTCCTGCCTTAGGAAGGGAGCTTGTCCCACATTGATCCTCTGTGAGGCACCGGTGGAGAATCATTGTTAGTCTGAATTCCAGGAGCAGTTCCAGTGGGTGTGAGAGCTCTGCAATTGTCACAAGATGAGCAAATGATTGACATACTTATCATTTCCCCGTGGCTATTGCAGGGCAGAGTGCAGGCTAAGGACATGGGCTGGCAGTTTGGAAACCCCTTGTCTCATCTACAGCAATTCCTATCCCTTTCCAACACATCTACGTGCGTTGCTGGTTGTTGTAAGGTTTCCGGGCATCCTTAAAATTCATCATTTTGATCAATGAAAAGAGAAAAAAAAATGGCCTTCCTTTATTACCACCGAGATCTGTTCTCAGAGTCAGCGGGTTGCAGACCCCAGAGACTTCTCAGCGTGGTCTCAGACGCATCCATCCTTTGTATGCTATTCCCATGGAAACCCTCGGGAAGGGAGAAGAGGGACAGTGCATCATCGAGAGGCTATTTTTAGATTTCTGGCCAGATGCTTTGACAAATCTGTTGAGGGAAAGAAAATGAAGCAAATTAGAAGAGAATTTTTTTTGTCAAGGAAAATATCATTCAAAATTCATATTATAAAACTGGAAAAGACCTTGAGAAATCATTCTATCTACCACTGCTTCTAGGAAGACCTTTGTTCAAATCATACAAGTTGCACAATAAGATCTTTTTTTTTTTAAAAAAGCATCTTGCTGAATAGGGTATTTTAATAACTAACCATACTTCCTATCTTGAATTTTCTTCATATTCAATTTTAATTCTTAGATCAAGGGAATGGGCAAAGAGACTGAATACGTTTGCTCAAAGTGTGGCCTACACAACCCTGAGGAAACCATTCAATTAGACTATACTGCTAATGGCACTACCTAGGGTTGTGCAGTGCACATCTTGCACAACTATGTGTGCTGACCCTTCTTACTCATCTTTTTAAAATGTAAACCAGATTCAGTACAACCCCCTCATCCTTCTTAAAGCCTCAGAGCCAGACTTGGTGGTATGTGTCTGTAGTTCCAGCTACTTGGAAGGCTGAGGTGGAAGGATCGCCTAAGCCCAGCAGTTTGAGGCAGCGGTGGCCGTGAACATGCCACTGCACTCCAGCCTGGGTGACAAGAGTGAGACTCCAACTCAAAAAAACAAAACAAACAAACAAACAATAAAAAAAGCCTCAGGAGGTCCCCATTGCTCTAAGGTTAAAGGTCCAAGATCTTTAAAGCAGATATAAAATACAACATATCAGCCCTAACTAGCTAGTAACATTTAATTGCATTTTGTTTTCTCTTTGTGTGTTTCAGGAGATCCTTTGAAGAATCTCAAACATGCCATCTTTCTCCCATCTCAAGATCTTTGTACTTGTATGAAATAACTTTTTCTCACATGCTCACTCTCTTGGCTTTTATTTAGTATCTGAATTTCTCTTTTAACTCCTTACTCCTCCAATGCATGCTCAAATATTAGAAAATGCTTTCTTGATCTCTAAAACAAGAAGAGAGGTCACCACTATAGGATCTCTTCCTAACTATGTGTATGTTGCCTTCATAGTACCTAACAGTTTGTAATTCTTTATTTGCTTATGTAACTTTTGGGTTTTTTTTTATTACTTTAGACTTTGCTATGAGCTCCGTGTTGATAATTAATTGTATTGCTGTTCACCACTCTATACCAGTGCCTGGCATCGTGCTTGTCAAATAAATTATTCTATGATTGAATGACTAGCAGTTATTTTAAAGGGGCATAATCAAGTTTCTCTGTTAAGCTGACTATGTGATACAATAGAGTTCCTCAAAATATAATGCACATCCAGTTCAACATCCTTTCGTGATAACATCTCTCAAAAAAATAGGGCCTAGAAAGAAAATTACTCAATGTGTAAAAGGCCATTTATGAAAAAGCCCACAGCTAATATAAAAATCAACAGGGAAAAACTGAAATATTTTCCTCTAAGAGTTGATATAGGGCAAGGTTGTCCACTCTATTTAACACAATACTGGAAGTCCTAGCTAGAGCAATCAGACAAGAATAAGAAACAAAAGACAACAGAATTGGAAAAGAAAAAGTGAAATTATCTGTTGGCCGTTGACATGATTCTGTATGTAGAAAACCCTAAAGACTCCACTAAAAAACTATTAAAGCTAAAATGACTTTAGTAAAGTGGCAAGATACAAAACCAACATACAAAAAATCGGTTGTATTTTTTTCACCCATAGTCTGTCTGAAAAATAAGTAAACAAAATAATCCACTTACGACAGCATCTAAAAGTGACGGAAACAATCTTGGGAAAGATAAACAAATTTGGAGGCATCACACTTCCTGATTTCAAATTATTTTACAAAGCAATAGTAATCAAAACACTATGGTACTGACATAAAGACAGACACATAGATCAATGAAACAAAATACAGCCCAGAAATAATTCCAAGCATAGTCAACTAATTTTTGATAATGGCATTAAAAAGACATGATGGAAAAAGAATAGTGTCTTCAATAACTGGTGTAAGGTAAACTGTGTATTCACGTGCAAGAGAATAAAATCGTACCCTTACCAAAAGTAAATGAAGCTAATTGGACACAGCAGAACATTTTGATAGAGGACATTTACAGTGCATGGGATGATGCATAATTACACAGTCAATATAATGAGAAATAGGAGAATTTCAAGTGCTCTTCCAAAAGCTGTAATGTCTACAGTGAGTTCCTGTGCCTCCTTGCCCTTAACTGTGAACATGAAGAGGAGCCAACGACTCCTGGGCATTTAGTCGCTCTGTTTAATGATTATTGTTTCAAGTCTAAAACAGGGTAATGATCACCTTTTGTTGTTGTTAGTTACTCTGATTTTTCACATTGATTTATTTTTGTTTGTGTTTTCTCTTAAAAATTCCATGATGTGAGGTATAGTATTTTTCTCTATTTAACTTAGAACAGTACTACATTGCAAGCTCTATACTAGTTGATTTTCTATTCATTCTTACTTAATTTATTAGGTATTGTTATTATCATATTCTAAAGATGATAAAACTGAGACTTAACAGCTTATTAGCTTCCTAATGACACATAGATGGCCAGTGGCAGGGTCCAGGTACATCTGATTTTCAAGCCCATGCTCTCCTTCCCATAGTGTTAATACATTGACTGTTCATGCCACATTCAGCCTTCAGATATATTGGTCCACATAGTCTTCAAAAACATTTTAAGTTGTGGGCCATCTTTTAACATCACAAAATTTCCTGTAAAATTTAGATGTTAAGCTTCTGTATAAAATAATCGTTTCTGGTCGTACTTGGTGGCTCAGCCTGTATTCCCAGCACTTTGGGAGGCTGAAGCGAGTGAATTGCCTGAGCCCACAGGTTTGAGACCCGTCTGGGCAACTTGGTGAGATCTCGTCTCTACAATAAATCAAAAATTAGCTGGGCATGGTAGCACACGCCTGTGGTTCTGGCTACTTGGAAGGCTGAGGCAGAAGGATTGCCGGAGCCCAGCAGGTCAAAGTTGCAGTGGCAGTGAGTGTGCCACTGCACTCCAGTCTGGGAGAAAGAGTGAGACTCCAACTCAAATAAATAAATAAAATAAAATAAAATAAAATAATAGTTTCTAACAACACTAGAATCCCATGCCTGCCAGCCAACAATTGCCTAAAACTGTGTAATGTTTGTCTCTATTAGATGCCACTCTCTCTGTCTTTCCTTATACATTTTTTATTCCTCAACAGTTGTGAAGCCAGCTTGGTCCCTCCAGGCCTCTCTGAGAAGCCTAACATTCAGCAGAGCACTTGTATATGTGTTGTGCTACTTTAACCTCAGAACAATCCTATGATATAGTTCTTGTTGTGTCCAAAAATATTATTGCTCAAAAGACTGTAAGATTGATAAATTGATATGTAGAAGAATTTTTCAACAGGTTAAATGCTAACTTTGACCATTCTGTGGCATTTACTTAGGGTTTAAGGGGCAGATTGAGTAACCGAACAATGACTGCAAAGCATAAGAAAAACAATTCAGTCATTTATTATTTTTCCACATGGCATCCCATGTGAGACATAATCAACTTTAAAATATACCATTACTTGATGTGTTAAGTAGAAAAAAAAAATTATGTTATTTAAATTATATTGATTGCCATCCCTATCCTAATGACAGGGGTTCTAAATAAAAGTGACATGTCTTCGAATTGACAAATAAAGAACTCATTCAATTTCTGTTGCATGACTTTAATGTATAAGTCATTTGTTAAGGCTTGTTAACTGTCTTAAAATCATGCAATATAAGAGAGTAAAAGCAAACATATTGACAACTACAATATTTTCCCTTCAGCAACCATCAACAGATCTGGAATTTGACCGTGTAGTGATTTATACCACTTGTCTTCGTGTGGTCCGGACAACCTTTGAAAGATGTGAACTGGTTAGAAAGATCTTCCAAAACCATCGAGTAAAATTTGAAGAGAAAAACATAGCCCTGAATGGTGAATATGGAAAAGAGTTAGACGAGCGATGCCGACGAGTTTCCGAAGCCCCTTCCCTCCCTGTTGTGTTCATCGATGGCCACTATCTTGGGGTAAGTACTCTGTTAAGGAAAATCTTCGTCAGGGAACCCAACCAACGTCGATCAAAATCTTCAAGTATATGTGACAACCTGACTTGCAACATAAATACTGGGACACGTGCTATTTTCTGGAGCTCAAACCAAAGGGATTGAAGCACTTATTTCTGTCCCAGACAATATGCTACCGCAGTGCTCATCCCTGCAGAAGCACAGTGAGATAAAATCAGCATGAAGCTGCCTTTTTGAATCGGAATAAATTTTTAAAGTATTCATTTGACTTGAGTTTTGCATTGTGAAGCTTGACATGTGGGATAAAAACTACCTTTTTTAGTGCAGGCAAAAAATATGGAATATTTATAAGATACATATTTGTGAATTCTTTTATATCCCATTATCAAACACTCAGTTTCCTACCTAATGAGCCTAAGATGACAGTCCTGAATGGAATCAATAAGAAATGGGGCCTGGAGCCAGAATTTTATTCGCTTGTTGTTTAAAATTATTTTTGATTTGGGTGATAAAGCCGTGTGAGACATAAATTCAGGTTTACAGTAAGCAGAGAGAACTCCCAGAGTAACAACAGAACATGTGTGCTTCGTTTCTCCTTGAATAATACAGTTAGTGTAATTGACCCCCATCGATCTGTTGAGTAAGAAGCCCAAGGAGAGGGCTAGAGTACCCTTTAGAAAGGAAGAGAGCAGAGCCAAGGAGTGCCAGTGACTGGATGAGGGGCTGACTACACGACCACTCATCACAGAACAAGGAGGCTGTCAGACCACAGATGGATACTTGGATCTCGGTTTTGTTCAGCATCTGGTCTTAACCTCCAGCTTCCAGAGGAAGCTATAAAAACCCAGAGCAGGAGATGTTCACATTTTGTTTCAGGGAATCAATCTGTGTTTTAATATCCTGTCATTGTAGGAAAAGATAAATGCGGTGAAGCAGTGATTCAATAGCTATGATGTTCTGCAGTCATATTTTCAACCAGGACTGGGTACACGCTATATTTTGAAGTAGAGGGATTTGAGGTTGAAGTATTGATCCTTTGTTTGGCATATTTCAACTTATACCCTTAGGTCCCA
This sequence comes from Carlito syrichta, assembly GCF_000164805.1. Classification (NCBI taxonomy): domain Eukaryota; kingdom Metazoa; phylum Chordata; class Mammalia; order Primates; family Tarsiidae; genus Carlito; species Carlito syrichta. The sequence goes on along the minus strand of NW_007259689.1, from coordinate 270,731 downwards.
GAAAAAGACAACAGTGGCAGTAATAAGAGTGATAAAAATAAGAAAGAATAGTAACAATAATAACACTCTACTGCCCTCTCAGCTTTACCTCATCTAGTCCTCAGGGTAGACTTAGAGATCAACTCCCAAATGGAACATTGGGTAAGAGGTAAACACTAGAGTCAGATGGCCTTGTTTCAAACTCTTGCTTTCTGGTACTCATCATGTGACTCTGTGCCTTGGTTTTCCTGTTTGTAAAATGGGAATTATAATAGGACTTATAGGCTGATTGTGAGGATTTTGAGAAAACACATGTAAGTGCTTAGTTCCGGTGCTTGGAAAAAAAATATACTAACACTCATCCTTGTTTTGCAAAAGATAACATTAATCCCTTTTGCTCCAAGTGATGTAGCTATCTAAGTGGCAAGTCTAGGACTCAAAGATAGTTCTGTTTGACTCACCAAGACCTTGTTTTTGGCATATCATCCAAGGAGAAGAATCTTTGGCTGTTTGTTGGTACAGTCTTAGTGCCTAGAACAGGGCTGAGCGAGAAAGGTGCTCAAATAAACACACTGAATGGATGGATGAATTATGCTGCATTATCTCCTCATGTTTTTTCCTTTTCTCCCTAAGACATTCATCCATAAAGAAAGGGTCTGATGAGCTGGGCATGTTGGCTCGTGCCTGTAAGCCCAGCACTTAGAGAAACCAAGGAGGGAGGGAGGATCACTTGAGTCCAGGAGTTTGAGACCAGCCTGGGCAACATAGCAAGGACTTGTCTCTACAAAAAAAAAAAAAAGCTAGGCATGGTGATACATGCCTCTGTCCCAGCTACTTTGGAGACTGAGGTGGAAGAATTGCCTCAGCTCAGGAAATTGAGGCTGCAGTGAGCTATGATCATGACTTCAGCTTGGGCAACAGAGTAAGACCCTGACTTAAAAAAAAAATCTGATAAATTCAACTCTGTCTTCCAGGGAGACTATAACTTGTAAGGATTATAGACTTTTGCCTTTTTTGACTTGAGAAATATTCTAACTATGTAAGACATTTCTCGTTGTGGAATTTCAGTTTCCATAAAACTGTGCAGCTAAAATTAGTGGGCAACTGCCTGCTTACTTAGGTGTAAATAGCACACCACCTGATATTCTGATCTTGACTATTCCTGTTCCCATCCAGAAGCCAAAGTGCTATTCTCTTGCTACATCTGAGACAATATCTCAGGTTATGATGCCTGCCCTACCATTTGTGTTTCAATTTGAGGGATCTCAGAGGGAGAGTGAAACAGACAAATGATACAAGGGAGCATGTTTCTATCTCAATTATCTTTTCTCTGCAAGCATGTTATTTACACGCATGGTAGTCTAGTTGTGGGAAGTATCACACAGGTGCTGCCTTGCTGTTTCTGTAACTTGAAGTTAATGCTTCAAACCTGGAGGGAGTTCAGAAACAGATTTTTCCTCCTCTTTTTTTTCTCATGAAAAAAAATTTACTTCTAAATCTATAACTCAAAATGGTCAGCCCTCTAGAACAACATATAACCCCCGACTGCCATACCACCTTGATTTAAATTCTACTGCACAAGTGTAAACAAAATGCGTTGCTTAAATGGTAGAGCCTTTTTCTTGCACTATTCATGCATCTGAAATGGAAGGATGCCCTCTGCTGGGTTTTGGCATAATTTTTCAGGAAGAAAATAAGCTGATGTTGGTAATTTCCTTAACATCTATGATGTTTTTAAAGTCATATGAAACCATTTGATTTTGTTTAAATTTAGATGGATGAGAAAAATCTAGATGCCTGAATCATCTGCACAATACAACTTTTTTTTTTAAAGGAGGGGGAGAGAGAAAAACAGACAGACAATCAGAGAATGAAGTAGACAGAGACAGAAAGAGAGGCATGTGGAGGCAGATGGGGGCTGGGGGAGGGAGGGCAATGAAATGGAATGGAGAACTTTTTGTACCTCCCTTATTATACTGCCACCAGTGGCACTGACCCTGGGTGGACGGTGCCAGAAGAATTTAGTTATCTTCATTGAAGTGAAGATAATAGAGTTCAATGGGCAAGAATGGAAGAATTACAAGACATTAAACTCTTTTCTTTCCTGCTGACTCCCTTCCCAGCCAAACTAAAAACTGAAGATGGAAGCAATGAAACAGTCAAGGAAATACAATTACTGTAGAAGACAAATCTATACTGCCCTTGCCCTTGGAGACTCCATTGTTGGGGAAGGGGAGGGAAGATTCAGCTTGAATCTTGCTTAGGGCAACTGTTCCATTGTTTTGCATTTAAAAAAATCTTCTTGGCACAGATAGGCTGTGTTCAAATAGTTGGGATATGAATTATCTTAAAGATTTCAGTAGGAAATAAGTTAGAAGTAGTGACTTATCTGGACCAACTATAAACCTAATTTACAGTGGAAATCCACAAATCCATATTGCAATGAAATTGTAAAACACAGAACGAATCTAAATGAAGTCTCTAGTGACAGAGAGGAATAGAAGGGTAGATGATCAAGATTGATCTCTTAAACTAGCTGATACTGAGATGTAACTGCTTGGTAATTCTATATCTATTTAAAGTAGTATATTTTTCCATTTAAGAATGAAGACAATTATTATTGAGCTTAACTAGTTTATAGGCTAGAAGTATAGACTCTAGGCACATTTCTAAGGACTGCCCACAAAATTTTTCAGCAGAAATGGTCTTCCCGTAGTTTTTTTTTGCCATAATCAAGAAGTCAGCCCCAGAAACTTGTTGCCTTTGACAGATTCACATCAGCAAAACAGATAATTTCTCCTCTGCCCTTCTTTCTACTTAATTCTGTTCCTAAGTAAAGTCTGTAGTGTGTGTATTTGATTTGTGATACTAAGTAAGGCACAAACTTAACTGTGGAGGAATCTGGAAAATGCACTTTTTTAGTTTTCTAGACTCTGTAGTACAGAAAGACATTCTAGAAGGAGATTGAATTTGTTATCAAGTAAGCCAAATCACAGTATTTGCCAGATATGCGATTTTTATTTATTTTTGTTTAATGAACTTTATTAAGGTATAAAAGTATTCATTTAAAGTACACAATTCAGTGAGTTTTGACAGACGTGTACCCTCATAAATCTACCAGCATATTCAAGATTCATAGCATTTCCATAACTTCCAAAAGATTCCTCATGCCATTTTGTAGTCAACTCCTTCTTCCAACCCCAGTCTCCTGGTAACCATTGATTTTTCTGTCAATATAGTTTACTATCCTGGTAATGTCTTTGTCTAGTTTGGGAATCAGGGTAATGGCTACCTCATGGAATGAGTCTGGATGTATTCTATCCTCTGGAATTTTAATTTCTGGTGCTCTTTGTTCCTTGGTATAGATTTTAGTATCCATCTGCCATCATTTTTCTTTTATTTGAAGGAATTCTTATACACTGCTATTGTATTGTTGATTTGCTGTGGATAAATTTTTCAGCTTTTTTATTTCTAAAAAATCTTGATTTCACCTTTGTCTTCAAAAAATATATTTACTGAGTACAGAATTCTATAGTGGATATTTTTTCCTTTTTTTTCAGTCCTTTAGAGTTGCTCTTCTGTTTTCTCACTTCCATTATTTCTAATGAAAATCAGCTATCATCCTTATCTTTGTTCCTCTGTATATAATATGTCTTACATCCCTCACCCCCCCCAGATACTTTAAAGATTTTTCTCTTTATCACAGGATTTGAGAAACTTGATGACTATACATCTTGGTGTAGTGTTCTTCATGCTTCTTCTACCTAGTGCTTATTCATGAGAGATTCTTAGAGACTCTTGGATCTGCAGGTCTACAATTTTCATAAAATTTGGAAAAATTTCAACCATTATTTTTTCAAATATTATTTCTGTATTCTTTTTTCTCTTCTTCTTCAGGTGCTTCAATCACATTCATATTTGTCTGCTTAAAGTCGTTCCATAGCTTACTCCATTTCACTTTGGATAACATCTGTTGGTAAAGCTCCACGATCCCTGATCTTTTCTTTTATAATATCTAATATTCTGTTAATTCCATCCAGTGTATTAGAAATTCAAGTTTTTAAATAGACTTTACGTTTTAGAGCAGTTTTAGGTTCACAGCAACATTGAACAGAAGGTACACAAATTTCCCTTATAGCTTCTGCTCCCACACATGGGCAGTTTCTCCCATTTTCAACATCCCCCACCAGAGTGGTAGATATTTTACAATTGATAAACCTGCTCTGACACATCATCATTATCTGAAGTCTGTAGTTTACAGTAGGGGTAACTTTTGATGGTCTTCATTCTATGGGTTTGGAAAAATTTGTAAAGGCATGTATCCATCTTTATAGTATCCAACAGAGTAATTTTACTGCCCTAAAAATCCTCTGTGCACTGCCTGTTTATTTCTCACTGCTGATATTATTACTGTCTCCATAGTTTTACCTTTTCCTGAATGTCATATAGTTGGAATTATACAATATGTAGCCTTTTTAGATTGGCTTCTTCCATTGAGTTATATTTAAATTTTTTTCCATGTCTCTTTGTGGCTTGATAACTCATTTCTTTTTAGTGCTAAATAGTATTCTATTGTCTAGATGTACCAAACCTTATTTATCCATTCACCTACTGAGGAACATTTTGATTGCTTCCAAGTTTTGGCAACTATGAATAAAGCTGCTATAAATATCCATGTACAGATTTTTGAATAGAAATTTGTTTCTCAACTCTTTGGGGTAAAAAAACAAGAGACATAATTGCTGGATCATATGGCAGGAGTATGTTTAGTTTGAAGAAAACTGACAAACAGCCTTCCAAAATGGCTGCACCCTTTAAAATGATTACTAGTGATAAATGAGAGCTCCTTATGCTCCACATTCTCACCAGCAGTTGGTATTGTCAGTGTTCTTGATTTTAGCCACTCTGATAGATGTGTGCTTATATCCAGAGTTCTTTGTGGAGCTCTTTACTCTCTAGAACTCTGTCCTGTGAACTCTAGACATCTTGGTCTCCTAAGCTTTCCAGTCTGTTTCCATAACTCAGGGAGTCTGCCAGACTCTGCTTGGGTTCCCCTTCCTGTACACAGCTTGGAATAGCTGCCATGGTACAATAGAGATCAGTTCATCTATTTTCTGCCTCTCAGAGATCATAGCTCATTGTTCTCTAGTGTCCAATATTATAAAAAAAATTAAAATTATTTTTGTCCATCAAAATAAATCATCAATTGATTCAAGCAAAATAACAAAATAAAGTGAAACTTTCAGACTGATGACTATGGCAGTTATGAATTACATTCACTTCTAACAGTGTTACCTTTACACACACACACACACACACACACACACACACACACACACACACACACAACAGCAACAACAAAACCTAGAGGCTGAAAAACTAGGGGTTTGTTTTTTCACATGAAAAATGTATAGAGATGTGTGTCAGTTCCATGATATCGTCTAGGACCTTTCCATCTTTTAGTTGTGCCATTCTTAGCATATATTGTCCATCCTCAAGATCTCCTAATGGTTCAAAATAGGTGCTGAAACTATTGCCATCATACCTATATTCCAAGGAGAAAGGGAATAAGAAAGAAAAGAAAAAAAAGGCATGCATCTTAGTTGAGGGAGTTCCTTTTAAAAAGAGTTTTTATTTCAGAAATCTTTCTGAAATAAACTTTCACATACATTTTATTGTTATTGTTAATTGCAAATAAGATGATCATTGTGATCTTCTAGGTGAGTATATGGATAAGCTAAAAGGAAAAAATCAGATTTTTCTTAGTATCACATAGAAAAGAGAGATCATATATCCTGGTTAGGCAGTTAGTGTCTGCCATGGTGAGCCAGGCAAGTTTTTTTTGAGTGGTTGCCTAGAACAAGGTCCTTCTCCAAGCTGTGTGTGTTTCTTACTCATTATTTCCCTGTACCCGACAACTTTTTATTATCTGCACTGATACTATGAGCTGCAGAGATGATGGGGGAACTAGTGGCAGGGAGTTCATGGTACATTTGGTGCCTCTATATTGAGATGTACTAATAAATAAAATGATAGCTAGTGCCACAAACCATCAATAAAACGTTAATTGTTTTTGTTAGGCTTTGAAACTGTTCTGCCTTAAACCTTCTTGAAGTATTTACTATAGATATGAGGTCTGACAATTAAGTTAGTGATTTCATCCTAGAAAAAAATGCTACATACGTTATTGCTGAATATCACTATGGTCACCTACAGAGTACTCCCCTTGGAAAAATATACACTGATGTCAGTGCCTAATCCACCTGTCAAAATAATTTTAATACTCTTTTTCTGGGATGACTATCAGAGCTGTCATTGGGAGAATGTCAGAGTTTGAATCAGAACAATTAACAAACATGAAATTTCTTGTTAAACTTGGCAATAGTGGAAGTGAAACCAAGGACATGTTAGTCCAAGTTTATGGGGATAATGCCATGAAGAAAATGGCAGTGTAGAAATGGATTAAATGTTTTTCTGAGAGGAGAGAAAGCATCATTGATGAACAGAGGTCAGGACTGCCAACAACAACAAAGCTGATGAAAACATTGCAAAAATTCATCTAATTGTATGCCAAATTGTCGGCTGACTGTGAGAAGCAAAGAAGAACAAATACACATTGATAGAGAAACAGCTAGGAAAAACTTAACTGAAAATCTTGGCATGAGAAAGGTGTGTGTAAAAATGGTCCCCAAAGAGTTCTTGCATCACGACAATGCACCAGTTCACATGGCAATGTCTGTGAGGGAATTTTTAGCCAGTAAACAAATAATTAAATAAGCATACCCTCCCCACTCATCTGATCTGGCCCCTAATGACTTTTTCCCTTACCAAAGATAAAGGAAATATTGAAAGAAAGACATTTGATGACATTCAGGACATCAAGGGTAATATGATGATAGCTTTCATGGCCATTCTGGAAAAAGACTTTCAAAATTGCTTTGGTGGGTGGACTAGGCACTGCTGCCAGTGCATAGCTTCCCAAGGGGAGTACTTCAAAGGTGACTGTATTGATATTAAGCAGTGAGGTATTAATATGTATCACATTTTCTAGGATGCGTTCATGAACTTAATTGTCAGACCTCGTATGTGAGAATCAGTTTTAAAATTTGGGAATTATATGAGTCTCTGAAAATCTGATAAAATTATCAACCCATTTCACGGTACATATGTACAATTTTTAAAATAATATTAGAGTGTCTGGACATTTTTCAGAAAGTTTATCCCTATACATTGAACTTCTCATTAAAAAGAATTCTTTGGAGATGGCTCCCAGTGAAGAGTTGCCCACTCCTTAGCTACCTTTGAGCACTTTATCTAGTGCTGTGATCCACTTTATCACAGGTACTATTATAGCTAATTTTTATTTTTCAGCATTTAATTATGGAACTTTAGGTTTTTATTACACTTTCTTTTTATTTGTACATTATTTTTATGCTCTTTTGGTCATTTTATCTATCATTAGCAATTTCATCAGAGATCTGGTGGGCAGAGAGTCTCTTGAGCATTTGAATCTACCCTTTATCGTCTTGGATATTACTTGGTAACATGCAAGTTGGATGTTTAATCATCAAGACTTGTCCAAATCCATGAAGTGTTTGTTATTGGCCTGTTCACTCTGATTCAGATAGCATAGGGAAAAAGAAGTTTGAAATTTAGCCTAAAGTCAGTCTTTGAGAACTGAAATTAAGCAGTACCTTCTTGTGTTATTGCTTTTGTGTCCTTTTTTTCCTGAATCACTGAGGATATCTTTTAATAAGAAAAGCAACAATGACATGATAGTAAAAGCTAATTTGAATTTTATACTATGCTAAGCATTTTACATGCTTTATCTCTTTCATTCTTTACAATAATGCTGCGAATGGCACTATTATCATTTCTCAAAACCCAAATATTTTACCCAAAGAAAACTAAAGCTTAGATAACTAAGACACTATTTAAACATCTTCAGATCACAATTGGTATAGCCAGCATTCACCTTTAGGTATGTCTGACTATAGCTTTTTAAAATTGAGGCTTCAAAATTCCAATAAATTGACAATGGCCTTCAATTCTATTACTTAGTGGCATATTTATATCCTGAAATTATCACTTGAAATTATTCCACATTCAAGACTATGAACCTAGAAATGTCCTGCTTTGACCATAGTTTTCTGCCCTCCAATCTTTCCCACTAGTTCTCCTACTGAACTTGCTCTATCATCACTGGTATTATTTATCCTGTCCCCCTTTACAGTTCTCTTATCTGATAGTCACAATATTGTTTTCTTTTTCTTTCTTTTTTTTTTTTTGAGTCAGAGCTCACGGTACTGCAGCCTCGACCTGCTATGCTCAGGCAATCATTCTGCCTCAGCCTTCCAAGTAGCTGGAATTACAGATGCGTGCCACCGCACCCGGCTAATTTTTTAACTTATTGTAGAGACTAGGTCTCACCAAGTTGCCCAGGTTGGTCTCGAACCTCCGGACTCAGGTAGTCCTCTCTCCTTCACCTCCCAAAGTGCTGGGATTACAGGAGTAAGCCACCAGGCCCGGCTGACAATGTTGGTTTCACTAGTCACTTTATCTTACTATCTTCGGGAATATAGTAATAGCCAGTCTGTAATTACTCGCTGGACAGGTTCTGTAGACTAAGTTTGCTAGTTCCCTGTCCTGTGCAAACCCCTCTGTTTTTCCTTTCTTGCTCCAGCACATCAAAGGCGTATTAGAGAAAATCCTTAAACCATAGCAAAGAGGTCTACAACAAAGTTGTATTGTCAGCATTATCTAGGTCCATTATCTGATATTCCTATTAATACCTTGTTGGTTTTCTTCTTGTGATACTCTAAATCTTTTCTAATTTTCCCAAACAGAAGTTCTGTTGCCATCTCTTGTTTCCTTATTTTCACTGTTTCCCTGTAAAGCATAGCAATTTTATTTTGGAGGGGGGAGATCTTGCAGATATTTTTATTCTCAACATTAAAAAAAACTTTATAATCATCCCTCAGTATTAGTTTCTTATTTCTTTTTTTTTTTGAGTTGGAGTCTCACTCTGTCGCCCATACTGGAGTGCAGTGGCCGCTCCTGGCCACCGCAGCCTCGACCTGCTGGGCTCCGGCGATCCTTTCCACCTCAGCCTTCCAATTAGCTGGAACTACAGGCGTGCGCTACCATGCCCGAATGATTTTTTGATTTATTGTAGAGATGAGGTCTCACCAAGTTGCCCAGGTGGGTCTCGAGCCCACAGGTTCAGGCAATCCACTCACCTCAGCCTCCCCAAGGCACGGGATTACAGGCTGAGCCACCAAGCCTGGCTTAGTTTCTTATTTCAGTGCTCTGCTTCTGATCAATGGCCTTACAATTCTCCCACTCACTCAGTTTTCCTTGTCTCCACCTGCTTTCTCTTGCCTCGTGTCTACTCATTTGCCAAGAGTTATGTAGTATTCTGTGGGATCTTGATTTTCTCACATTTTAAGAGCGCCTCTACAAATGTAGGAGTAGAAAAGTATTGTGAAGGTAGATGTATCTGGAGGCAAGTGCAAGCTCTTTCTTACTGATTATAGAGGTTGGACAAGTTATTTAATCTTTGTTAGATAAGAATAATAAATATCTACAGTACTGGGTATTGTGAGGATGAGATAAGATGAAGTATTAAAAACTTACAGTGACTAGAACGTACTACGCATTCAGTAAACCATTGCTCATATTATTAAGGCTAGAGCAGGTGGTAGGGGTGGGCATACAATGAAGTGAGAACAAATTGCTGGCCATTCCCACAACAATCTACCAAAGTGCATGCTATGTTTCCAGCACTTATCCATTAAAAACTCATGTTGAAATTTAAACCCCAATGTGGCCATATTGAGAAGTGGTGATTAGGTTATGAGGGCTCTGACATCATGAATGGATTAATCTACTTATGATTAACGAATTCATGTATTGCCATGGAAGTGGGACTAGTGGCTTTATATGAAGAAGAGAGACTTGAATAGCACATTCAGCCTTTTTGCCATGTGATGTCTTGCGCCATCTTGTAACCCTGCAGAGAAACCCTCCCACCCCCAGCAAGACTGGATGTGTCTTCTTGATCTTGGGCTGCTCAGTCTATATAATTGTAAGAAATGAATTATTTTTCCTGATACATTATCCAGTTTTAGATACTCTAAGTAACAGAAAACAGACTAAGACAATGTGCAACTTTGACCTTATCTAATACTGGCTTTGTGTGCGAGTCAAATGTGCTCACTGATAGGTAATATTTTCATGTTGGAGAATTGTATACTTTTGCTTGACCAAATCAGTTAATTATGCTTTAACAATCCTTATGCCCACACGACTTGTTTGTAGAACAGTTTGGAATGCTAGGTATGGCTATGTGAAACTAAATCAAAGTATCAAATCTTCCTCAAATTTCCACAGTCACACACCATCATCTTTTTCCTTAGTTTTTCTGTAGCATCACCAGTGACATTTCACCTTTGGTCCATTGACCAAATCTTCACTGTTGGCTTCTTCCCTTTCTTTGTCCATCATATTTTCCTTCAAGTTTTATTCTCACAAAAGAAATGTAGAAGTACTACAACTACAATTTCTTTGACTTATATTTTGGGTGCTGCAGCTAATTCAATGGCAAGAAAGGTCATACAGCAGTAAGTACTTTGAAAACTGTTTATGCACAATTTGATTTTCATATTGAAAACTTAGAGTCAATTAAAGAAAAAGGACTTTTGAGGCATGTAGGCATTAAGTATTCCTTAATAATGGATCCAAGGAATAGCTTCACTCACAGAGTGTTTCCTTGGTGTGTATTTTGTCTTTATCATTTGGCAGGTTTAAAGCCATTGTCATATTTACTCAAAATTTTGACACTTTTAATTTGTCTGTTGTAATTCGCTGTATGGTGGGTTACTTGTAAAGTGTCTGGTAGGTCACTGGTTTAATAATTTTTACATGTCAAAACTTGAGTCTTAAACTTAGTACTTTGAACTCAGGCACTATAAAAGTATAAAGCAGTTGTATCTATTGTAACTTGGTCACAAGTTAAATGAGGACATAGAACTTGCTACCTGATAAAAGGCTTGAGGAGCCTGTTGACCTAAATCTCTACTTATTAATTAATTAATTAACTGGGTAGTGGTTCCATGGAATTATAACAATTTAAAGAACTCTTTCAAGGTTTTCATTGTGTTTTTTATCTTAAACAGATAACACATATTCTTATTAAAATAAACTTTATTTTTAAATATTATAATTCATAAATTATAAGTATATAAGTCAGAAAAAATGATCACAATGTGATCACATTCATGTAACCAACACCCAGGTTAATAAACAGAATGTTACCAAATCCTTCTCCTCCCTGCCCTTACCTTCCTTCCATAGGCAGTCCATCTCAATTATTCTTTTGCATGTATGCAGTTTTAAATTGTTTATTTTATTCTAAATGAACAAATAAAATTGTTTGTTTTAATCATGTACAACATGACATTTTGAAGTACATGTACACTGTGGAATGACTGAATCTAGCTAATTAATCTATATATTACCTCACATTGCTATTATTTTTGTGGTGAGAACACTTAGCCATTCTCTTACCATTTTTCAAAAATACAATATATTTCTACTAACTATAGTCACCAACTTATAAAATGGATCTCTTGAATGTATTTCTTTTATCTAACTGGAATTTTATTACCTTTGACCAGCATCTCCCTAGACACCTGCTTTCAGCAACCACAGCCCCTGGAAAATACCATTCTACTCTACTTCTATAGGTTCAGCTTTTTAGATTCCACACATAACTGAAATCATGTGGTATTTATGTAGTATTTGCCTTTCTGTGACTGACTTATTTCACTTAACACAATGTCCTTCAGGTTCGTCCATGTTATTGCAAATGATAAGATGTTCTTTTTTTACGGCTGAATAGTATGCCATTGTGTGTGTGTGTGTGTGTGCATGCATGACATTTTCTTTGTTCATTTATCCATTGATAGACACTTAAGTTGATTCCATATATTGTCTATTGTGAATAATGCTGCAGACAGTGGAACATGGGAGTGCAGATCTCTTTGCCATAGTGATGTGATTTTTTTTTTTTTTTTTTGGTTATATACCCAAGTAGTAGGTTTGCTGGATCTAATTTTAATTTTTTTGAGAAACCTCCTAGAGCTTTCCATAATGACTATATTAATTAACATTCCCACAGTGTGCAAGGGTTCTTTTTCTCCACATTCTTACCACTGTTTGCTATCCTTTGCCTTATTGATAATAGCTATTCCAACAAGTGTGAGGTGATCCTTTGTTGTAGTTTTAATTCGCACTTCCCTAATAATTAGTGATGCTGAATTTTTGTTATGTACCTATTAGTCATTTGTATGTCTTCTTTTGAGAAATGTCTGTTCATGACTTTTGCCCCGTTTTTAATGGGATTATTGTTATTATTTTTATTGTTGAGTTGTTTGAGTTCCTTGTATACTCTGGGTATTAGTCCCTTGTTGGATGAATAGTTTGCAAATATTTTCTCCCATTCAACAGGTGGTCTCTTCACCCAGTTTAGTGTTCCTTTGGTTGTGTATAAATTTTAGATTGTCATAATCCAATTTGGTCATTTTTCTTTTCTTTCACTTGTGCATTTGGCATCATAATTAAAAAATTATTGTCCAGACTAATGTCATAGAGAATCCTCCTTGTTTTTGTCTATCAGTTTCATAGTTTTTGGTCTTATTTTAAGTTGATTTTTGTATATGAGGGAGGACCCCCCCCAAAAAACAAATCCTGGGAATTATTTTTGGAGGGCAGTCCCTTTGTAGTACAGGCTTTTTCCACTAGGTTAGTGTTCTAGGAACCCATTGACATAAATGTTCCAGCTACTGTTGTTGTGAAAGGCTGTGTTTAGCGTCAGTGAATTTTTTTTGGAGATGATTTCAACATGTTTGCCCATTTTGCCATGGGTGATTTATGAGCACTCCTGTCCACACCACACTGAGTGTTCAGCAGTTTTTGACCAAAAATGGTATAACTTGTGCCTCACCTTCCCTATTCACCCGATCTTGCCCCAAGTGGATTTTCTTTTTTGTTTCCCTGGATGAAAATAGTCCTCAAAGGGAAACATATCAATGTGGAAGCGGTGAAACAAAAAATGGCAGAAGCACTAAAAGGCATCAAAATCAGTGAGTTCAAAAAGTGTTTTGAGCAGTGGAAAAAGCATCTTGACAGGTGTATTACATCAAATAAAGAGTACTTTGAAGATGACTAAAATGTAAGCATGTAAGTATAAATACACTTTTTAAAATAACTAAATTCTGTGTTTTGGGGGATCTGCCCTTGTATAGTATAAGAGTCTAATTCCATTCTTCTGTACATGGATGTCTAGTTTTCCAACATTGTTTATTGAAGAGACTGTACCTTCACCACTGTGTGTTCTTGGAAACTTTGTTGAAAATGAGTTGACTGTAAACGTGTGGATTTCTTTTTCTTTCTCTCTCTCTCTCTCTCTCTCTCTCTCTCTCTTCTTTCTTGAGTTGGAGTCTCACTCCATCACCCATACTGGAGTGCAGTGGCATACTCCCGGTCACCACAGCCTTGACCTGCTGGACTCCAGGGGTTCCTTTCGCCTCAGCCTTCCAGGTAGCTGGAACTACAGTCGTGCGCTACCACACCTGGCTAATTTTTGATTTATTGTGGAGATGAGGTCTCGCCAAGTTGCCCGGTGCGAGTCTCGAACCTGGGGGCTCAGACAATCCACTCACCTCGGCCTCCCAAAACACTGGGATTACAGGCTGGGCCACTGAGACTGGCTGGATTTTTTTCTAGGCTCTCTATTCTGTTATTTCTAGGTTCTCTATTCTGTTTCTTTGGACTATGTATGTGTGTTCTCCCCACCTTCCTACTAGTACCATACTGTTTTGGTTACAATAGCTTTGTAAAGAGTGGTAAGTGATGCCTTTGGTTGTGTTATTTTTTGTTGTTATTTTAGGATTGCTTTGGCTATTCAGGTAGATTCTTTTCTGGTTCTATATGAAGTTTAGAATTGTTTTTTTCAAATGCTATGAAAAATGATGTTGGTATTTTCATAGAAATTGCACTGAATCTGTAGATTGTTTTGGGCAGTATGGTCATTTTTAGGATATTGATTCTACCAATCCATGAACATGAGATGTTTTGCCATTTGTGTATTCCTCAATTTCTTTCACCATTGTTTTACAGTATTCAGTGTACAAGTCTTTCGCTTCCTTTGTTAAATTTATTTCTAAATACCTTAGTTTTTGTAGCTGTTGTAAATGGGTTTTCTGATTTATTTTTCAGATAGTTTATTATTTGTGCATAGAAATGTTATTCATTTTTGTATGTTGATTTTATATTCCACAATCTTACTGAATTTGTTTATTAGTTCTAAAAGTTTTTGGTAGAGTTTTTGCCATGATGTTTACAAACAGGGCCAATTTAACTCTTTTCTTTCTAATTTGGGTGCCTTTTATTTAGTTCTCTTAACTAATTGCTCCGGCTGTGACTTCCAATACTACGTTGACTAGAAGTGACAAGAGTGGGCATCTTTGTCTTATTCTAGATCTTAGAAAGGCAGCTTTCAACTTTTCTTTGTTGAGCATGATTTTAGCTGTGAGTTTGGATATATTACCTTTATTGTGTTGAGGTACATTCCATCTATAACTAATTTGTTTAGAGTTTCTTTATTATGAAAAACTCTATTATAATTATTTATTGAATTCCATCAAATGTTTTTTTCTGCATTTATTCAAATGATTATATAGTTTTTGTCCTTTGCTATGTTAATGTATTACATTACATATATTGATTTGCATATGTTGAATCTTTCTTTCATCCTTGGGATAAACCCCCCTTGATCATAGTGGATGATATGTGTGTGTGTGTGTATTTTTAAAATTTTAAATATGTGGGGTACAATTCAGAGTTAGGTATGCAAATGTTTATGAAGGTACCATTGTTGATGAGTTGTGCCCCACTCCCGGCAGTTTCCCACTTCTGCCTATTCGGCCCCCACCCTCTCCTGGCAGTTTCCCACTACTGCCAATTCCTTTCTTACAGTATTATGATAATTGTTCAGGGTCCACTTATGAGTGAGAACATGTGATACTCAGTTCTTTGTTTCTGTGATAGATCACTCAGTATCATAGCCTCTAAGTCTATCTAAGTTGTTGCAAATTTCAAAATTTTGTCCTTTTTTATGACTCTGTAATATTCTATCTTCTATATGTACCACTTTTTAAAATCCAGTCCTCTTTTGATGGACAACACTGTTTGTTCCATATTTTTGCTATTGTAAATAATGCTGCAATAAACATGAGTGTACAGGTATCTTTTTCATAGAGTGATTTGAGTTCCTTTGGGTATATTCCCAGTAGGGGGATTGTGTGTGGGGCTGTATGGAAGATCAATTTTTAGATCTTGTAGGAACTGCCACACTGTTTTCCACAGAGGCTGAACTAGATTACACTCCCACCAACAGTGAAGAAGTGTTCCCTTTTTGCTGCATCCTTTCCAGCTTCTGTTGCTTTTTGCGTTATTGATGATGGCCATGCTGGAGTTAGTGGTATCTCAGTGTGGTTTTACTTTGCATTTCTTTGATGACTAGTGAGGCTGAGCATTTTTTCATGTATCTGTTGGCTGGTCTATGTCTTCTTTTGAAAAGTGTCTATTCATATCTTTTGCCCACTTTGTAATGGAGCTGTTTGTTGTTTTCTTTTCAGCATATTTGAGTTCCCTACAGATCCTAGATGCTAGGCTTTTGTCAGATGCACAATTGGCAAATATTTTTTCCCATTCTGTGAGCTGCCTCCCTGCTCTCTTGATGGTTTCTTTGGCTTTGCAGAAACTTGTCAGTTTCATGAGGTTCCACTTGCCTGTCTTATCTCTTATGGCATGGACACGTGGGTTTTGATCATGATGATTGCCAGTTCCAATATCCATAAGGGTGTCTCCTGTATTTTCTAAGGTTCTTAAAGTTTGAGGTTTTATGTTTAGGTCTTTGAACTATTTAAAGTTGATTTTTGTGTATGGTGATAGATAGGGGTCTTGTTTTAATCTTCTGCGTGTGGTCAGCCAGTTTTCTCAGCACAATTTACTGAATAAGTTCTCCTCTCCCCAGTGGTTGATGGTGTCAACTTTGTTGAAGATGAATTTGTTGAGAAGTTGAGGTTTTGCTTCTGGAACCTCTATTCTTTATTTTTATTTTTTTTTTGAGTTGGAGTTTCACTCTGTCGCCCAGACTGGAGTGCAGTGGCCGCTCTCGGCCACCGCAGCCTCGAGCTGCTGGGCTCCTGCGATCCTTCTGCCTCAGCCTTCCAAGTAGTCGGAATTACAGGCATGCGCTACCATGCCCGGCTGATTTTTTGATTTATTGTAGAGATGAGGTCTCACTGCCCAGGTGGGTCTCGAACACGCGGGCTCAGGCAATCCACTCACCTCAGCCTCCCAAAGGCGCAGGATTACAGGCTGAGCCACCAAGCCCGGCTTGGAACCTCTATTCTGTTCCATTGGTCTACATGCCTGTTCTTGTACCAAAACCAGGCTGTTTTGATTATTGTAGATTCATAATAAAGTTTAAAGTCTGGGAGCATGATGCCTCCTGCTTTGTTTGTTTGTTTTTGTTTGTTTACTTTGCTGAGAATTGTTTTGGCTATTTGTGGTCACTTAGGTTTCCATATGAATTCCTGTATTGTCATTTCCAGGTCTGGGAAGAATGCCACTGGTAATTTAATGGGAATTGTATTAAATCTGTAGATTGCCTTGGGTGGGAGGAACATCTTAATGTTGATTCTTTCAATCCATGAGCATGGAATTTTTTTCCATTTGTTTGTGTATCTTTGATTTCTTTGAGTAGTGTTTTGTAGTTTTCATTGTAAAGGTATTTGACTTCTCTGGTTTGGAAGATGCCAAGGTATTTCATTTTTTTGTGTGTGGCTATTGTGAATGGGATTGTGATTTTTATTTGAGTTTCTGCTTGTTTATTGTTGGTGTATAGGAATGCAACTGACATTTGCACATTTATTTTATACCCTGAGACTTTGCCAAAGTCCCTTATCAGTGCAAGAAGGTTTTTTAACAGATTCTCTTGGTTTTTTAAGGTAGAGAGTCATGTCATCTGCAAAGAGGGATAACTTAACTTCCTCTTTTCCTATTTGGATATCCTTGATTTCCTTCTCTTGTCTGACTGTCTTAGCTAGAACATCCCAAACTATGTTGAACAAGAGGGGTGAGAGTGAGCATCCTTGTCTTGTTCCAATTTTCGGGGAAAATTGTTCTAATTTCTGTTTAGCATTATGCTGGCTGTGGGTTTCTCATAGATGCCTCATACTGTTTTGAGGTATGATCCATCTATGCCTAGATGTTTGAGGGTTTTTATCAAGAAGAGGTGCTAGATTTTATCCAAAGCTTTTTCCGTATCAAAAGATATAATCATGTGGTTTTTGTCTTTATATCTGTTGATGTATTTACATTTATGATCTTGTGGATGTTGAACCAGCCCTGCATCCTGGGGATGAAGCCTACTTGGTCATGGTGGATAATTTTTTAGATGTGTTGTTGGATTTGGATTGCTAGGACCTTGTTGAGAATCTTAGCATCTATCTTCATCAAGGATATTGGCCTGTAGTTCTTTTTCTTTGTTGGCTCTTTACCCAGTTTGGGTATCAATGTGATGTCAGCTTCATAAAATGATTTGGGAGAATTCCATCTTTCTTGATTGCCTGGAATACTTTCAGTAGAATTGGTATCAGCTCCTCCTTGTATGTTTTGTAGGATTCCACTGGAAAGCCATCTGGTCCAGGGCTTTTTTTTGTAGGTAGTTTTCTTATGACATAGTCGATTTCCTGGGTTGTTATTGGTCTATTTCTTCTTGTTTTGACCTGGGGAGGTTGTGTGATGTAAGCATGTCCTCCATTTCATTTAGGTTTTCAAGTTTGTTTCCATACAGATGTACATAATAATCTGTGGTAATCTTTTGTGTTTCTATGGTGTCAGTTGTGACTTGATCTTTTGCATTTCTGATTGTGTTTATTTGACCTTTTTCTCTCTTTTTCTTGGTCAGTTTAGCTAGAGGTCCATCAATTTTTTTTTTATCCTTTCAAAGAACCAGCTTTTTGTTTCATTGATTTTTTTTGTATTATATTTTTGTCTTCTATGTTCCGAATTTGGGCTTTTGTTTTGGTGATCTGGATTCTTCTGCTGAAGTTAGGGTTTTGGTGGTCTTGCTTTTCCAGTTTCCTTAGGTGATTTGTTAGGCTGTTAACTTGTGATCTTTTCATTTTCTTTGCATGTGTTCATTGACATGTGAATTCCCCTCTTAGTACTGTTACCATGGCATCCCAGAGATTTTGGTAAGATGTTTATTTGTTTTCAGATATTTTTTAATCTCTGTTTTGATTTCTGTGTTTACCTAGGAGTTGTTTAGTTTCATGCTTTTTTAGTGTTCTTGTCTTTGTGAGTTTTGGGGGAACTTTGTTGGTGTGGATATTATTTTTATTCCATTGGTTGAGAAGGTGCATGGCAGAATTTCAATCTTATGGGATTATGGGATTTATTTATGCTTGATTTATGGCCTAGTTGTGGTTGGTGAGCAGACTGTGTATTTTGAGGTTGGGTGGAGTGCTCTGTAGGTTCCAATTAAGTCCATTTGGTCAAGTGTCACATTGAGGTTCTGGATCTCCTAGTTGATTTTTTGTCTTGATGATCTGTCTAGGGTTGTAGTGGGGGTGTTTAAGTCCCCACCTGTGGTAGTGTTAGAGTCAGTATCTTTTTTTAGTTTACTTAGAAGCTGCTTTATAAAATTTGGTGCTCCTATGTTGGGTGCATATATGTTTAGGATAAATATTTCTTGTTGATGGATTTAACCTTTTATCATTATGTAGCACCCTTCTGTATCTTTTTAAATTTTTGATAGCTTAAAGAGTATTTTTTTTTGACATTAAGATAGCCACTCCTGCTTTCTTTTGTGGTCCATTTGCCTGAAATTTTGTTTTGCATCCTCTTACTTTGAGTCTGTGAGTGTCCTTTCTGGTGAGATGAATCTCTTGGAGACAATGTATTGCTGCCTCATAATATTTTACTCAATTTGCCATTCTATGTCTTTCCAGTGGTGCATTTAATCTAATTACATTCAGGCTAATTATTGAGATGTGAGAGTTTATCCCTGACATGAGGTTATTATAGAGTTTTTACTGTTGCTGCTGCTTGTTGTCTTTCTTTTGATTTTGGGGTTGATTCATTTATGTCTTCAAACTTTTTCCTGCATTTTTGGGAAGGGCATTGCTGTTTTTTCTTTCTTCTGTTTAAATCTTTCTTAAGTGTTTCTTGTAGAGTTGGTCTGTAGGCAGCATAAACTCTCAGGGATCAAATGTCTGGGAAGGATTTTAATTCTCCATGATGAAACTTAGCTTAACTGGATAGGTAATTGTTGGTTGAAGTTGTTTATCTTTGAGAACTTTGAAGATTGGGCTGCAAGGTCTTCTCATCCAGAAGTGTTTCTGTGGATAAGTCTTCTACTGTTCTAATTGGTTTTCCCCAATAGGTAGTCGGACCTTTCTCTCTTGCTGCCTTTGGGATTTTTTCTCTTATACCTACTTTGTGTAGGCGATTTACTAGGTGTCTAGGAGTTAGTCTTCTCATTTGCTATCTTTCAGGGGTCCTCTGAATCTCTTGTGTTTGAATGGTTGCATCATTGATGAGATGAGGGAAGTTTTCTTGGATAATTTCATGGAATGTTTGTTCCAGTGTGGTCTCTGTCTCTTTATCTGCCTCAGGGATTCCGATTAATCTTAGGTTTGGCCTCTTGAAATAATTGCTCATCTCTTGGAGGTTTTGTTCTGTCTTTTAAAACTTCTTTTCTATATCTTCAATTGAGTGAAAGTCCTCTCACGTGGACTTTCACTCACCCACTGGCATACTCCCACTTATTCAGAGAGTCTTTATGGGTATTCACTTTTGTGGATGCTCTCACATTCTGACCTGTTCCATTTCCATCTGAGGTGCTATCATCTGGCTTTGGTATCAGCATAATGTTGACCTTGTAACATGAGTTTGGATGTATTTATTTTTATTTTTGAAGTGTTTTAGCAGAACTGGTATTACTTTGAAAAAATGTTTGGAAGAATTCAGTAGTAAAACCATTAGGTCCTGGGCTTTTCTTTGATAGAAGACTTTTTATTACTGATTCAATCTCCTTACTAATTATTGGTCTGTTTGAATGTTTTATTTTTTCATAATTCAAGCTTGGTAGGTTGTAAGTGCCAAATAATATATTCATTCCTTATATGTTATCCTATTTGTTGGAGGTATTATTGTTTAAATGACCTTTTATAATCCTTTGCTATTTCTGTTGTAACAATTGTAATGTCTCCTTTTCATTTCAAATTTTATTTATTTAGTATTTTTTTCTTTTTTTCTTTGTCTGCCCAAAGGACTATTATTTTGTTTATTTTTTCTCCAAAGCTACTCATAGTTTTATTGATCTTTTAAGTTTTTGTCTCAATTTCATTTATTTCTAGTCTGACTTTTAAATTTCTATCCTTTTATAATCTTTGGGTTTAGTTTGCTCTTGTCTTTCTTATTTCTTGAGGTTTAACATTAGGTTGCTTATTTGATATCTTTCTCTTTTTCTGATGAAGGTGTTTATTACTATAAGCTTCCCTTAGACTGGCTTTTGCTGTATTCCATATATTTTGGAATGTTGAGTTTCCATTTTTGTTTATCTCAAGATATTTTAAAATTACCCTTTTAGTTCCTTCATTGATCCATTGGTTGTTCAGGAGTATTGTTTAATTTTCATATTTGTGTGAAAATATGAAAATTAAACCTCTTACCTGTTTCCAGTTTTTTACTATTGTCATCAATAAAGATACTTGATATGATTTCAGTCTTTTAAAATTTGTTAAAAATTGTTTTGTGGCCTAACATATGATCTCTCTTGAAGACTGCTCCCTGTACATTTGAGCAGATTATGTCTTCTGCATCTTTTGAATAAAATTATTTGTATATATCTGTTAGGTACATTTGATCTAGGGTGTAGTTTAAGTCTAACATTTTCTTACTGATTTTCTTTCTGGATAACCTGTTCATTATTAAAAGTAGGGTATTGAAGTCCCCTACTATTATTGTGCTGCAATATATCTCTTCTTTCAGATGTACTAATATTTACTTTATATATTTAGGTGCTGTGATGTTGCATCCATATATATATTTATAATTGTTATAACTTCTTTCTTAATTAACTCTTATATTACTATATAATAATCCTTTTAGTGTTTTTTAAAGTTTTGATTTAAAGTCTATTTTATCTGATATAAATATATCTACTCCTAGTGTCTTTTGGTTTCCATTTGCATGAAAACTCTTTTCACATCTCTTCACTTTTAGTGTACATGCATCCTTATAGGTGAAATAAATCTATTATAGGTAGCATATAGTTGGGTCTTTTTAAAAGCTCTGTTTAACCATTCTATGTTTTTTGATTGGAGAATTAAGTCAATTCATAGTAAAGAAAATTATTTATATGTATGGGCATACTACTGCTATTTTATTAATTTATTTCTAGATTTTTTTTTTTCTTCTTCTTTTGCTGTCTTCCTTTGTGGTTAAGTGATTTTTTTTCTAGTGGTATGCTTTGATTCCTTGCTCTTATTATTTTTGTGGGTCTATTATAAGTTTTTTGGCTTGTGGTTACCGAGGCTTAGAAAGAAAAAAAACCTATAATTATAACAATTATAACTTTGGTCACAAAAAAAATCTATACAATTTTACTCAACAAGGTTCTCCTATTTTTTTGTCACAATGCAAATATTTTTATGTTAAATATCCCTTAAATTATTGTAGCCATTATTAATAGTTTTCCTCTTTTTAACTTTCATTCAAAATATATAAGTGATTTACATACCACCATTACAGTACCACAGTATTCTGAATTTGACTGTGTACTTTTACCAGTATAGCTTTATACTTTTAGATATTTTTTGTGGTACTCATTAGGTTCCCTTTCTTTCAATTTTATAAAATTTCTTCAGCATCTCTTATAAGACAGGTCTAGTAGTGATGGATACCTTCAGCATTGTTCCTAGGAGAATATCACTCCTCATTTCTGAAGGACAGATTTTCTGGATATAGTATTATTGGTTGGCAGGGTTTTTTTTTCAGTACCCCAAATATATCTTCCCACTTTCTCATGGTCTGTAAAGCTTTTGCAGAGAAATCTGCTGCTAGCCATATTGAAATGTCTTTATGTTGTGGCAGAGAGGGGCTAAAAAATTATTCCTTTTCAAAAACCAACCTGCAAGTTCCAAACCTGCTAGACATGGGATGCAAGAAAATTAAATAGCCACAAGCCACTTTCCTGGAAATGCAAGATAGTAATCGTTTCACAACCTTATCCCTGCATCCTCTCTTTGGAAAGTTATTGGTTTACAACCTCTGCTTGTCATGTATACCCTGGAGACAACTTGTTCTTTGAGAATCTGGTTTTGCTAAATACCACCTTGCAAATTCCAAAGATAAATATATAGCTATACAATCTGACCCCCCTTCCTTACCTAAACTAACACATAAAATTCCTCTCCTCTTTCTCCGGAGTGCTCAGCCTTGGAGCATTAGTCTGCTGAGTCACACCGGTGCTAATAAAATGCTGTTTCCTAAGATAGCCTCAGTGTCACGGTCTCTCTGTTTTCCCATAACAATATGTTGTTAGCTTATTTTCTTTTGCTGATTTCAGGATCCACTTTTTATCTTTGGTTTTTGACAGCTGGTTATATTATGTTTTGGAATAATCTTATATGGATTAGATATAATTGGAGAGGATAACTTTGACTTTCTTGAACCTGGATATTTATATCTTTCTTTGGTTTTCAAGTCTTATGCTATTATTTCTTTGAATAAGCTTTTATCTCTTTATCTTTCTGTTCTTTAACTCCTACGACTCAAATATTTTCTATTTTAATGTTGCATCATAACTTCTATTAGATTTCTCATTCTTTTTTATTTTTTTTCCTTTTTCTCCTCTGACTGTATATTTTCAAGTAACCTGTCTTTCAATTCAGATTTTTTTTTCTTCTTCTCAATAAGTGCTGCTATTGATGCTCCTATTGCATTTTTAATTTTGTTAAATTTATCTTTCAGGTCACTTAAAATGTTTCTCTGTATTTTCTTGAAGTTTTCTGTGGTTCTGTAAAACAAGTATTTTGAATTTTTTGTCAGGCACTTCATATAGCTCCATTTCTGAAGGGTCAGTTATTGACACCTGTCTATTGGGGCATGTTTTTCTGATTGTCCTTGATCTTTGTGGCCATGTGTCAATGTCTGTGCATTTGAATAAGTAGGTACCTATTCCAGTATTCACAGACTGGTTTTGTCTGAGAAAGCCTTCCCACAGTCAAGTGAGCAATTCCAGGGACTCTTGGCATTTTTTTTTCTGGCAGAGTCCTGAAACCTGGGGTTATATTGCTGACATATCATTGAGATCAGCTAGAAGCCCAGGGCCTGCTGAGGCTCACTTTGTGCTGGGGCACACTTGAAGTTTGTGACTACTGTAGCTGTTGCAGCGCTGGTGCAGAGCAGAAGCCCAGTACTGCTGAGGTATGCCTGTTAATGAGGGCTGTTCAGAGTCCAGGGCTGCTGTTATTGGACTGACAGGGGTGTGGACTAGAGAGCAAGTCTACCTCATAGGCCTGAAACCTGGAGCTGTGGAATCCTGCTTGGTGCTAGGCTGGGTCTGGAGGCCCAGTCTACAGGGACCATCCTGGAGTCTGTGGCTATGGAGGCCTTGCTCATTCTTGGTTTTATGGTGGTGGGACCCCAATGTTGGGGTCTAAGGCAAAATCTTGTGCTCAACTCCCTCTCTTTCCCCCAAGTGGATGGTATCTCTGTCTGCACTATGCTGCCTGGGGTTGGGGGAGGGGTAATGTGGATAATGTAAAAACCATTCCTTCCTACCCTCTTCAGTGAACATTTTCTGGCTTGCTTAGTTCTTGTGAACATAGTTTCATGCATGGGTGGTAGTTCAAATTGATGTTTCTGTGAGGGGGTTGATTGATAGAGCATCCTCTACTACCATAATGCTTTGCCCCTCTCTCCTATATTTCAATTTAGATATAAATCATGAACCATACCCAATCTGATTAAAGAGAAATGTGTTTATGCATAATCAGTGCTTTTAAAATTTGATTATAAAGACATAGCATGTCAAATTTGTTTTAAAATTCTAAATGTATAAACATAAATTAATCTACTATCTATGATTAGGTGAAAATTAATGGAAAATTCAATAAATTTTCTAATGAAACTTGAAGTCAGTGTCTCAGTAAAGGAAAACTTTGGTAATAAACTGTGTTTCTGCTCTTATAAGTATAGAGATTTTAGTGTCCTCTCAGCGACTGTAGGAGAGCTCTTACAGTAGGAGAAAATGTATTAACATATGAGAAAATAAGTGAAAATAGAAAAAAATCACTTGATAAATCCTAATTTAGAGTGAAATTACATTTAAATGTCTTAAATATATAGACTATAAACAGAAATTTAAATCCAGATTTCATTTTAAGGAAAAAATATTGGTAGAGACCATTTTCAATTGACTATTCAAAAACTTAAAACATATATAACTATTTTACTCTTTGTGACCTAATCCTGAGTAGAACATTTATTCCATTTGTTTATATTTTGACTTAAAAAAATAAAAGGAAAGTGCATATATTTTCTCTGAGAGTTTCTGGCCCTTAGGACATATTTTCTATAAACATCTCATTTGTTACCATAATATTATATATGATTACAACTGAGCAAACATCCCACAGGGGTTTGAGAAACTAAATAACTCCTGAGCCAAGTTGTAGGCTTCCTTATGCTCAGGTAAGTTTATGATACATTGAGCTGTGGTTTTGTTTTGTTTTTAATCACTTCCTGGACCTCTAGTTTGGTTGAGTCTAGCCCAAGATGCCTCTCTCTCCAAAAACACAAATTAAGCTAAAGACCTGACCATATGTTTGGTCCTGATGGTGCTTATTCTCTGGGTTAGATTCAAAGAATGAATATAATGAATAAAATGAAGTAAACCATCTGTTCAGTAACAAGACCTGAAATGCCGATTTGAGGGACTCATTGTAGACTTTCTCTTTGGATGTAACCTAGTTCAGACCTGCAGGAAATAAACAAGATCTAGTGGGCTCCAGGGGCCAGTCCATGCTCATCCATTTGTTTTGACTTTCAGCATCTCTTTCTGACTCTTGTTTTCCATTCAAGGCACTGAGCAGGCTGAATTAGAATTTGTGGTTTCCAAATTAATCTCAGTGGTACCCTAGAGTTTCCTTCAACTTTTCTTTAGGGGGAAACTGATGAGTTGCATGAGTGAAAGGAATTTCAAGCTCTCCTCTGAATGCCAATTCATACTCTCTACTCTGTACCTTGTACTGTATTCCACATGATTTTCCATGAAATATTTAAAATAAAAAGGTCCAGTTGACTAACTTAGAGAAACTATAAAACAAATGTCTAAAGTTGTTTTCAGCAATCATATATTATTTGAGCTTCTCTGGTACTTAAGTCATATTGCTAATCCAGGGTGGGGGCATCTACAATCTGATGGAGTAGGTCTAGATATGTCTTTTTGTTCAAACTCCAGGCTATCTTAAAATTAGTCACCCTGAAAGCCTAGAAGGAAGAAACTGAAAAGTCATGAGCAAACATTGAGCACTGTCTGTGCAATGTTCTAGAGAGTCAAATATTTTAAACACAATCCCTTCCATCTAGGCTCAAAATTCAAGAGATTGTATGTGTGTATGTGTGTGTGTGTTTGAGGGAAAGCATGTTTAGACAAATATTACCTTACCATATACTATGCTAATTGTGCTGAGGGCTAAGTTAATGATGAAATTAGAATGAAGTGGTTAGAGAGACAAACTTCAACTAGGACAAGAAAAGAAGATCTATTAAGAAGGTAGCATTTGAGCTGTGCCACATGTTTTCCTAGCATTTGTTCTAGAGAGAACAAATCTTTGCTATACCTGACTCATGAAGATGTATGATTTTTTTTCTTTTGAATTGGAGTCTCACTCAGTTGCCCAGACTGGAGTGCAGTGACCGCTTCCAGCCACCACAGCCTCAACCTGCTGGGCTCCAGCGACCCTTCTGCCTCAGCCTTCCGAGTAGCCGGAATTACAGGCATGCGCTACCACGCCTGGCTGATTTTTTAAATTTATTGTAGAGATGAGGTCTCGCTGCCCAGGCGGGTCTCGAACCTGCAGGCTCAGGTAATCCACTCACCTCAGCCTCCCAAAGGCACAGGATTACAGGCTGAGCCACCGAGCCCGGCTATGATTTTTTTTTTCTAATGTTGTGTGGTTCAGTCCAATTTTGGAGAAAGATCTAGGTGATAAATTGCAAGGTAAAAGAATTCTAGGGACTCAATGAATTTTCCTAAAGAAATTTCGTATCAATTTAGGACTCTTCAAAATGTCAGAGGATAGGGAGAATGTGTATCAGGTTTCTATAACATAGAGTTTAGCTCAAAACTGATTGTAACCAATTTTATTGCAATCTATCTTCCGTAGTAGTTGCTCAAGGACCAAATGTCAGAAGTCCCTCCTTGTTCTTCTCATGGGCATCCTCAGATGTCCCACATTTTCTGGAGTGCATTGGGTTCTGGAGTTTGAAAAAACCTGATCCTGAACTTTGTTCTTTTTGAATGATTCAAGAGAAGGTGAGGAAGTGATCTGAGGGGACTGGGTGGTGCAGAGTGCTATCTTGGTAGCTGGGATGCTTGCTGAGAACCCTGGCTCCACTCTGTCTATTGTGCTTTGGTCCTGGAGATAATAGGCAAAACATTTTCAGATTTTTACAAGTCAAAATGAGAAATAAATTAATTCCCTTCCATCACTATCTGAGACCATTGATGCACAGTGATATCACATCCCAGTCATTTCTCAGGCAAAATGTACAATAAGAATAAAAATATAATTTTTCCACATTATAATGGGCTGTTTGTTTTTTTCTTTTCAGCACGTTTGAGTTCCTTCCAGATCCTTGATGTTAGGCCTTTGTCAGACATGGAGTTGGCAAATATTTTTTCCAAGTCTGTGGGCTGTCTCCCTGCTCTCTTGATGGTTTCTCTGACTTTGCAGAAGCTTGTCAGTTTAATGAGGTCCCACTTGTCTATTTTATCGCTTATGGCCCGGGCACTTTGGGTTTTGATCAGGAATTGGTTGCCAGTTCCAACTTCCATAAGAGTGTCTCCTTATTTTCTAAGGTTCTTATAGTTTGTGGTTTTACATTTAGGTCTGTGATTCATTTAGAGTTAATTTTTGTGTATGGGGATTGGCAGGGGTCCTATTTCAATTTTCGGCATGTGGTCAGCCACTTTTCCCAGCACCATTTACTGAATAGGTTCTCCTCTCCCCAGTAGTGGTAGAGCCTAAAGATATGAATAGACATTTCTCAAAAGAAGACATACAAGCAGCCAACAGACACATGAAAAAATGTTCAACTTCACTAGCCATCAAGGAGATGCAAATTAAAACTAAACTGAGATACCAACTAACTGCAGTCAGAATGGCCATCATCAATAACTCAAAAAATAACAGATGCTGGAGAGGATGTGGCGAAAAGGGAACACTTTCGCACTGTTGGTGGGAGTGTAAACTAGTACAGCCTCTGTGGAAATCAGTGTGGTGATTCCTAAAAGTTCTAAAAATGGACCTTCCATATGACCCCACAATCCCTCTAGTGGAAATATACACGGAAGAACTCAGGGCGCTCTATAAAAAAGATACCTGCATACATATGTTTATCATAGCATTGTTCATAATAGCAAGAACATGGAGCCAACCGTGCTGCCCATCAAAAGAGGACTGGCTAAAAAAAAATATGGTATATATATGCAATGGAATATTATGCAGCCATAAAAAAGAACAAAATCATGAATTTCCCAGCAACCTGGATGGAATTAGAGTTTATAATACTGAGTGATCTCTCACAGAAACAAAGAGCTGAGTACCACATGTTCTCACTCATGAGTGGACCTTGAATAACCACTGTTTTAAGTAGGAAAGGGATTGAAAGTAGCAGGAAACTGCAGGGAAGGGGTTGGGCAGTGGGGAGCTGGATTGACAGTAGTCGATATCCATCTAGGGAAGTGGGGGCACACCTCATCAATAAGGGTAACTGCACAAGGAACATTTGTATATATAACCCTGAATTGTACCCCAGAATTTAAAAAAAATGAAAAGAGATTAAAAAAATATGTATATACATATACTTTGTTCTGAAGACTCCAACGTTTAGCTCACTCTTCCTCTTTGGGTGGAGGATAACTCAGGTTAAAGGGAAGTTATTCACAGTAAATAATTTTCAAGGTCACCTTTTTCCTAGGTTCAAAAATACGTATTTCAAAATATACTACAATTCATACTATAATGTATTATTATAAAATTGAGATAAAAATAGAATAAAATGCACAGTTATAGTTATATTTTTCTTTTATAGAAGAAAATTTGGTGCATTTTTCTGAATTTTTCATCATCATTAAATAGTTTAATATTTTTGAAGCAACTAATTAATAAATAAATGAGAACCTATAATGTAATGTGCTGACTGAGCCTTTTGAAAGGTTTGTTAGCCATATAAGCTGTGACCTTTGCCCATCACAAACTTGCACTAAGACTAAGAAGAAGAGGATAGTGTATATACATGGAATGTCGGTGTGTAATATGTTTTCTTTTCATACTTTATGCAGTATTATTAACAGAGGAGAAAAAGATCAAGAAGAGATGGAGTTATAAGAAAAAGTTTCTTGGAGCTATGAAAACTTTCTTCTTTTTAAGTCCATTTCTCCATAGATTGAACTCAGCTTTCTGACTGAGTGACCTTAAACAGATCCCCTTCTGTAGTTGTCAAAACCAAGGTACAGAAGCACTCTGTACCTTGGTTTTCACATCTACAGAAGGGGATCTATTATAGACTACTCTGTTACATGAAGTTGGTAGGCTTCTAGAGCCAGACAGTGGTAGAAAAATATATCAGAAAATATTCCCCTTTTTGTCCCAACCTACACTGTGAATTACCCTAAAAAGAGTTTAGAGTCTCCATAATGATATTTTTTAGTGGTTTTGTAATGAGGATATATATATATATATATATACCATTTAAAAAAATCATTCTCCTGAGAATATAGTCACATTGTTTAGAATATACTGTGATAGACATCCTTGCAAATGTGATTTTTTTATTGTTAGACAAATTATTTTAAAATAAGTTACAAAAGTGAGATAAGTGAGGCCAAGAACATGAACATTTTAATGTAACCCAGATTGGGAGCAGAGGGTATGAATATTTCAGGACTTGAGTTGCTACTGTTCTTTGCCCTATCATTTTGGCTTTCTGGTTAAACCTGATTCTAAATTTACTCCTTTCTATACCTTATGTATTAGTTATTTAGGACTGCCATAACAAAGCACCACAGATGAGGTAACTAAAACAAAAGTTCTGGAGGCTAGAAGCCCAAGATCAAGGTGTCAGCAGGTTTGCTTTCTCTTGAGACCTCTCTCCTTGGCTTGCAGATGGCCACCGTCTCTCTGTGTCCTCACAATGACTTTCTTCTGTCCTTGGTGTATCTTTCTCTTCTTATATAGACATCAATCCTATTGGATTCGTTCCCTGCCCTTATATCCCTGTTTAATCTAATTACCCCTTTAAAATCCATATCTTCAAATACAGTCACATTGAGTATTAGGGCTTCAACATATGAATTTTGGGGGGGGGCACAATTTAGCCCATAACAACTTATAACAGTGCAAATAATTCCATATGATTTCCATATCTTTACTTCTACCTGTATGCTGTTGGGCTCCTGTGGGTCATCCTTGTTTTATCCTATAATAATCTAGATGCAGAACTTCATTGCCTCTCACTATCCATTCATTTCCATCAAGCATCAGAGTTGTATTCCACACAGAGGGTCATATTACACACCACATAGCTGAATTCTTCTTGGAGACACAATCCTCATTCTTTTCTCATCTTCCCACATTCTCTAGAGCAATAAGCAGAACTTTCTCTCATCACTTAGAAAAGTTGCATATATATCTATGTTTCTTAGGGTATTACCTTCTCTCAGCCAGCATTTGTTAAATTATTGCTTCTACTAAATAAAATGTTCTTCCTAAAAGAAAAATCTAAAGCAAGGTATTAATATGATACCATTTTCCATATTTATATTTGTAATTTCTAAATGTTTTCAAGGTTGTGCGAACTTTTAATTTAATAATTAGAGAAAATGTCTTGAAAAATTTCAATAGTTTTCAGTTGAGATGTTATATACCAGTTGTATAATTCTTCTGCCTTTTAATTAATTCATTCTGCTTCAGTCTTTTTCTTGGTTTGATAGGATACTTTTGATGTTTATGGTGCAGTGTCTTGAATTATTAGTTCATTTATTTTTTT
The DNA here is from genome assembly GCF_000164805.1 of Carlito syrichta. Taxonomy (NCBI): domain Eukaryota; kingdom Metazoa; phylum Chordata; class Mammalia; order Primates; family Tarsiidae; genus Carlito; species Carlito syrichta. Next base: position 240,332 of record NW_007259689.1, on the reverse strand, counting down.
CTAAGAAATAAAAACTCATGGGTATAAGTTTATCTCTTAAGTTATTTTCATTGTATGTATAATTTGATTTGTAACATTTAATTTTTATTGTAGTTAGAGGTGGTGGTAATTTTTATCTTTTTTCTCATTAACCTAATAGTTCTTTGGAGAATTTATTCATTTTCAACAAAATAAATGTTTTTGTTTTATATTTAAATATTTATTTCTAACTTTATTGCATTATGGTCAGACAATATAACCAATAAGATGCTTATTATTTGAAAATTTAATGATATTTTCTTTGTACAACTTTGACAAGTTTTTATAAAATATTCATGGTACTTTGGAAAAAATATAGACTCTATTACATATGTATATGTGTATATGTAAATACTACATAGTTTTAAAATTATATCATAATTATGTCATTTAAATATTCTGTATTCTTATTTCAGCCTATTTTTTTAAACCAAAAAATTATTATTTTTTTGAGTTGGAGTCTCACTCCATCATCCAGGCTGGAGTGCAGTGGCATGCTCACGGCCTCCCCAGCGTTGACCTGCTGGGTTCCGACAGTCCTTCCACCTCAGCCTTCCAAGTAGCCGGAAGTACAGATGCACACTACCACAACGAGCTAATTTTTTTATTTATTGTAGAGATGAGGTCTCGCCAAGTTGCCCAGGCTGTTCTTGAATCCATGGGCTCAGGCAATCCCCTCACCTCAGCCTCCTAAAGTGCTGGAATCACAGGCTTGAGTCACTGCACCCAGTGTTAAACCAAGTTCTTATAGTGAGCTAGTAGTTATATTTTAGTTTTTATCAATTTGTCTTCATATGTTTAAAAGTGTAGAGATATATTTGTGACTGGTCTATCTTCATTATGATTTAAACTTTTATTATAATATAATCATCAATAGTCAATAAATTAATTTGGCTTGAATTCTTCCTTGTAGTAGAAAAATCTAAAGCAAGGTATTAATATGATACCATTTTCCATATTTATATTTGTAATTTCTAAATGTTTTCAAGGTTGTGCAAACTTTTAATTTAATAATTAGAGAAAATGGCTTGAAAAATTTCAATAGCTTTCAGTTGAGAAGTTATATACCAGTTCTATAATTCTATTAATACTTATTAATATACTTGTAGTATATTAATTCTTACATGGTCCACTCCACATCTGCCAGAATTTTATTTATGTATTTTATTTTACTTTGCCTTTGTTCCATCTTTAACTTTTGCTTTTCTGAGTTGGAGTCTCACTGTGTCATTTAGGCTGGAGTGCAGTGGCATGCTCACAGCCACCGCAACCTCAACCCGCTGGGCTCAGGTGATCCTTCTGCTTCAGCCTTCCAAGTAGCTGGAATTACAGGCATGCACCACCATGCCTAGCTAATTTTTTGATGTGTTGTGGAGATGAGGTCTCGTCAAATTGCCCAGGCTGGTCTTGAACCCGTGGGCTCAGGCAATCCTCTCACCTCAGCCTCCCAAAGTGCTGGGATTATAGACATGAGCCACCGCACCTGGTCTTTTAAATATTTTTTATTTGCGTGCCTGTAGTTCCAGCTACTTGGAAGGCTGAGGTGGAAGGATCGCCGGAGCCCAGCAGGTCGAGGCTGCAGTTACCAGGAGCGGTCACTGCACTCCAGTCTGGGTGACAGAGAGAGACTCCAACTCAAAAAAAAAAAAAAAAAAAGGAAAAAAAATTTTTTTATTTACTTGCTGATGTAAGTAAATAAAAACATAATTGGGTTATATATTTTTGGCACAATGTGAGAATCCTTGTTTCAGTAAGGGAGTCTAACTCATTTGCATTTATTGATCTAAATATACTTTTTGTTCTTACTATTCTCATTCTATTTTATGCTTTGTGTTTTTTCCAGTTTTTGAAAATTTTGTACTTCTCTTTAAAAAATTTTGTCTGTCATTCATTAAATGTAGTATGCTTTTTAACATTTTTTTTTACAGTTTAAAAGAACAAGGAGGGAAAGTGCATGCAAAGTGATTGCAACAAAAAACTGCTTCTTTCAAAGAGGCAGCCAGGAGTTGCTTGGAGCATTGTTTACCAAGTGCAAATGCCATTTTCATGGCTCAGTGTTTCTTGTGTCAGAAACCTTTCACTGTGTATTTGATGCCATATATGTTTCTCAATCTGTTTTTTTTATTATCATCCCTTGTCCGTTTATGTACTGTATGCATATCTGTGATTTATACATAAAAAGAGTAAACCTTTGTCACTCCCCCCAACCTCTAAGAATCAATTTTCACTTCCTTGGAGACAATGTTGTCCTTGTTAAGATTGCTGTACAGAGAGGTTCCTTTACTGCCACTCACTTCCTCATGAGCAAATGGTGGTGACATGTCTTGAAAGTATCTTCCATTTATCCCACAGGCCTGTCACTTCTCTATATGGCAGAGTTGAGTTCATGGAACACTTAGTCCTGTCTGCCCTTCCTTTTGCAGCATTTTCTTTTAACACTGGAGATGTTGCTGTCACTTTTTTTTTTAATGACAAAATCAGATTTTCCTCTTCTCTAATATTCCTTTTTCTTTCCATGGGAAATCTTGGAGTGATGAATAGAGGAGTTAGACTCATGGGCTATGTCGCCACATTACCCAGAAATCCATAGGAATATTTCTTTAGAAGATTCTAGAATACAATCATGGCTATGGCATTCAAATGAAACTCAGCAAATGTTTTTCTTCAGAGGACAGAAAAACTTAATATAATTAACAATACATAGGAAAAATAGGAGTGCTACAAGTCAAGCCTGGGATAATTTTTTTATACTAATGCCAATTTCTCTTTTGGAGAATGACATCAAAAGTCACTCTCTACGTTAATTAGAACAGAGATAATATTAAAACTTTCTGCATTATGCTATAATAAAATATGTATAATGCTGCCAGATATTTTTTCTACCTTGAAGATGACTAACCCTTTATGACTCAGATAATTCATTTTTGTATCTTGTCACAGTTTCCTAGCTTAGAATTCCAATGTAAGTGTGGAAAAGAGTTGAAAATCAGATTGATTTACATTATATTTCATACACTCATATTATTACCTCAGTAACATCAAAGCCCTTACAATCCCAAGATGCTTAGTAGCATAATAATTCAGGCATATGACAAGATGAGAAAAAGATTTTTCATTTTTTATAGTTGTATTAAGGTGAGGTGATTGTGGGTGGGGGTGAAATGAACATGTTTTAGTGTAATTACTTACATACAAAATATAATTAAATGGGTTTTTTAAAATGATTTAAAATATATTTATAAAAAGATTAACGTTTTTGTAGTTTTGTAGTTCCTGTATGTTTTTCTACTTCTTACATTTCTTTGCTTACATTCACCAATTTGGGGAGAAAAATAAGTAAAAATTATAGTTTTTTCTAATGACTTTTTTCCCTCCTTTCCTTTCGTAACAAACACCACACATACCTCACCTCTTTTCAGCTTTGATGGGGCAAATGTTGCTTTAATCAATGGTGAGATTTCTTTTTTCCTCTGTCCCTCCTATTCTTCCTCCACCCCTTTCTTCCTTCTTTCAGTTTTCCTTCTTTCCACTCAAGTAAACTGTGTTTTATTGTTCACAGGTAAAATATAAATAAAATCAAAGGAACTGCTGAAAACAATTTCCTGGCCAGATGGGAATTATTCACTTCTGTAAAATCTGAGAAACACTCTCCTCATATTCCTCATTATCTATCTCCTTCTCGTTTTTTCCTGGACTCTGGGGTATTAATTTCTTGAGGACTCTGCCTTGAACTGAAAAAATGAGATACTATAATGAGTTTGAGCTTTAGCCTCTTGTATCAACTTTACGCTGTAAGTTCTAGTTTTTGATTACAGATGCCTTTTGATTTACAATGGAGTTACATCTCAATAAAGTTCTTGTAAGTTGAAAAATATCATTAGTCGAGATGCATTTAATACATCTAACCTACTGAACATCATAGCCTAGCCCACCTTAAATGTGCTCAGGACTCTTATGCTAATCAACAGTTGGACAAAATCATCTAACACAATGCCTATTTTATAGTAAAGTATTAATTATCTCATGTAATTTTTTTAATACTTCACTGAAAGTAAAAAATGGAATGGTGGTATGGGTCCTTGAAGTATGGATTCTACTGAATGTTCATCACTTTCACATCATGGAAAAGTCAAAAAACTGTAAGTCTAACTGCAAGTCAGAAACCATCTGTACTTACTTTCAGCTAAGAAGTTACTTATTAGGAACTACGTAGATGTCAGTGATTGTGCTGGGTGCTGTCTGTGTATGTTCTGAAGAGTGGAGAGACATGTTGTCCCTTTTCTATCTCTTTCATAAATAAACAAGGTTGGTAATCAACCAAAGCACTGTGATCATGAACCTTTATTCAATAATGCCAACATGAGGAGGCCTTGAAGGAGCTTTCTTATGTGGGAACGGAAGACAAAATATTTTACAGGACTATAGCAAGAGTAGGTCAGCAGAAGTTCACCAAGTTTAAGGAATAATTGGCCACAGATGATTCTTGAAAGACAGAGTACTGTTCTTGAAGTTTAGCAACAACTGTTGATCAATTTGGATTGCATCAAGAAGTGAGGTGAGGACTAGTTAGGACAGAAATCATGTGCAAAAAGGGAGGAGGAGAAACAGTGGAAAGGAACAGGGTCAAAGAAGTGGCCAAGTGCAACGTTGTCAGTCATTCAGTGTCTCTCATTCAAGATTATTTGGAGGAGTTGATAAATGGAATGGAATCAAGAGGCAGAGATTCCGCTTAACTTTACCAGAGTGCTAGGTAATTTTAAGAACATCAAAATTCTTATGCAAATTGGTGAAAGTTACCAAAATGAATGAGGGACCACATCCATGCCTTGCTCTGCTGCAGCTCCTGAAGTAGTGGGGACAGGAAGTTGTGAAAGTTAGTTATCATATTGGGAATGTGCTGTAATTCAACTTCACGCATTTTGTGGAGTTATTCCTATGTACAGTCTTTCTGTCATAATCTAGCATATAAGTACAAAGTGAGATACATGTTCTGAACAATAGGAATAGGGTCTTGGAGGACATCTAATAATGTATCTTATCCATACTAGGGGATTAAGGAAGATTTTCCTGAGGAAGTAACAGGAAATGAGTTTTGAAAGTGAATAAGAAGTTAAAGAAAAAGAGGTGATTAGATTTGAGTTTTGAAAAGTTCACTGTTAGTTCATCCTTACATGTTACTCATAGATAAAAGTATAGTCTAGATATTTTCTTTTCTTTAAATATTTTTATTGGGAAGATGAAGACTTTCAAAATATCAAATATACCTACTGCTATAGCCTCAGTGCAACCATGCTCATTTTTCTGTATTGTCTTCCAGTTTGAATATCCATGCATGCATAGTTTTATGGTGACATTTACAATAAATAAACAAACTATTTTTACTCTGTTTGTTAAACACCACATTTTATCAAAGCCTTTTTTTGCATTTTTCCCTAGTACATATAATTAATCTTGGGAATTATTTTATTATATATCCTCTTGGTGACACATTTGAATTTGTTTCAAAATTTCCCTCTTGTTGGAAATTAATATTTCCAGTGTTGAGTATGCTTTATAGATAATGCTAGTTATATATTTTTGCTCCTATTGAATTATATTCCTAGAAAAAATTTCCAGCTGGGCTCGGCGGCTCAGCCTGTAATCCCGTGCCTTTGGGAGGCTGAGGTGAGTGGATTGCCTTAGCCCACGGGTTCGAGACCCGCCTGGGCAGGCAAGACCTCATCTCTATAATAAATCAAAAAATTAACTGGGCATGGTAGCGCGCGCCTGTAGTTCCAGCTACTTGGAAGGCTGAGGCGGAAGGATCGCCGGAGCCCAGCAGGTCGAGGCTGCGGTGGCCAGGAGTGGCCATTGCACTCCAGTCTGGGCAACAGTGAGACTCCAACTAAAAAAAAAAAAAATTTCCAGGGACGGGAGTATTGAGCTATCAATATATTTTAGCAATATTTATCAAAATACATTTTAGTGTTTCTGCTTGGGGCAATATACAATGTACTTTTTATTATAAAGCTTTTTAAACATGTTTATTTATTCATGGATTTTCTTTGCATGTGTAGAAATGGCGCATTTAAAAGTGTCTTTGGTGGAAATAACTTTTTTGTTAGGAAGAAAAAAAGCAGTGTATTTTCCCATCTTTTAGACTTCTCTGGAAATCGATAGTTGCACAATTGCATATCAACCACTAGGAGTCGCTAGTTTACCACATCCTCGCTACAAGAGCTTGCATCTACATTCCTATGCACACAGCTGAATTGAGTGACTCAGAGGAAAGCCACATGTGGTGCAAATGTTATTAAAATGCCAACACATTCTCTGCCTTAAGAAGAACATTAAGTTTATGTATGCCACTCTTAGGGTCAATAAAATAAATTGGTAAATTAGGCAATGACATAAAAATATGTTTAGTGGGAGTCTCACTCTGTTGCCCAGGCTGTGGAGTACAGTGGCATGATCGTGGCTCACACTCGTACCTTAACCTCCCTGGTTCAGCAGTCCTCCTGCCTCAGCCTTCCGAGTAGCTGGGATTACAGGTGCATGTCACCAAGCCCGGCTAATTTTTTGATGTTTTTGTAGAAATGAACTCTGGCTATGTTTCCCAGGCTTGTCTTGAACTGCTGGGCTCCAGTGATCCTCCTACTCGGCCTCCCAGAGTGCTGAATTTACATGTGAGCTGCTGTGTGTGGGGGTGGGGGTGGGGGTGGGGCAGACATTTTAAGTTTTTAATAGTGTTTCCCTTCTAACATTAAGAAACAGCATGTCACATAAATGTGATTTATTTGTCCAAACAAATTAGATAGTGCAGAGCATCATCTTTGGCGAACTGAGGGACCCAGCCAGTTCAGGACAAGGGCTTAGAACTTGAGTCCGAGGGCTTAGAACTTGCTTAATGCAACACTCTGGTGTACCTGTTTAGGACTGATGTCACACAAAAGACTTTGCTACTTTTATTAAAATTTAGATAGGAAAATATAGTTTATTTAAAAGTAAATTAGGGAGCCGGGCTCGGTGGCTCAGCCTGTAATCCCGTGCCTTTGGGAGGCTGAGGTAAGTG
>NW_007259689.1:169447-233243 GCF_000164805.1 Carlito syrichta | reverse complement strand
TTAAAAAATGTTTCTGAGGTTGTATATTATCTATCTGAAAGGATCAGGTAAACAGTTGAGGGAAGTAGAGAATTCAGTATAGATCTTGGTATAATTTTAGAATAGGTTGTAGGAAGCTGGGTTATAACTCCCATTAATAACTTTGGAATCTGAACATCTGAATTCCATAATTAGTAATAAAATAATATTCAGGCTTACCTAGAGTGTATTATTTAAGAGTTACCAAGCAGGGTCCCTTATTTTTCAGCTCCTCAAGTTAGTCAATTATGGGCAGGCTTTGGCATGTTATTGACTGCTACCTTACATTTATCAGAACACTTATATCCATTAAGCACAAAAAGCAAAGGTTGAATAACATTAAGTTTCTGACACAAATGCACAAAAGAAATCTGAGAACAAAGTCAATGGCTTGTCCCTTTTTGATTTGTTGGTTTAGACAGTGGGAATGAATGAAAAGATAGTTTGAATTAAGGGCAGAATTTTTATCTTCACTTGGCACTTCTACCATTAATTTTCTGTTCACGTGGGATTTAAGTGCATAATTGCTATCCATGGTAAAGACAATTGAAAGTTGAATCTAGACATATCCTTTGCTATAATTCACCACCTTTTTTTAAAGAGTGGAAAATGTAGTTTATTTTAAAAGTAAATTAGGGAGAGAGAGAGAGAGAGAGAGAGAGAGAGAGAGAGAGAGAGAGAGAGAGAGAACATGCGTGAGAGCGAGAGCAAGAGACAGAGTGAGAGAGAGAGAAGATTCACCTCCGTAAGGAAGAGAAGGGAGCCAAAGTCAAGAAACATGGTGACAGCCATAGGTCAAAGAGCGCATGGCCACACCAAAGTCTAGTAAGGGAATGGTCGCAATGGCCTGGCAGTGACCTTCTCTGCTACTTTGAGTCTTACTGGACAACACCACAAATATAAACATTTTTGAGTTTTCAGATTTCTTCAGTATGCTACTTTATCATAGGTAGCTTTTATTTTATTTTTTATTTTTTATTTTTATTTTTTAGTTGGAGTCTCACTCGGTCGCCCAGACTGGAGTGCAGTGGCCGCTCCTGGCCATCACAGCCTCGCCTGCTGGGCTCCGGCAATCCTTCCGCCTCAGCCTTCCGAGTAGCCGGAATTACAGTCGTGTGCTACCACGCCCGGCTGATTTTTTGATTTATTGTAGAGATGAGGTCTTGTTGCCCAGGCAGGTCTCGAACCCGCGGGCTCAGGCAATCCACTCACCTCAGCCTCCCAAAGGTGCGGGATTACAGGCTGAGCCACGGAACCGGCTCATAGGTAGCTTTTAAACAATGAAAAGTAGATATTATTTTTTCAGGCTATTGTTACCTTAGAAATATGCTGAAAAATTATATGTTTCTTCAAGTATGTTATAAAAGGAGAAATTTAGGGGTCAAAATAATCTCTTTCAAAATAAAATTATTATGGATTTAAAGCGGAGATTTAATTTTACTTATAAATCCTGCTTCATATGTAGTACCACAGAAATCTATCTTGAACGGAAATAAAGTCACAATCATCTGTCCTTGTGACTTGTGGTTTGCTCTGCTGTGACTGATACTTTCTGATTAAAAATACACATTATAGATGGATAGAAATAGCTTTGGTTACAAAATGACGGAACAAAGCAAAGACATAAATTTACTACAGTCAGTGCTATTTTATGGCCCTAATAAGTCATCTTTAACTTTGACCTAAAGTTATTTGGAGAATAACTCATCCTAGTTTTTCCAACGTGTGCTTTTTGATATGTGGCCTTTTGGTTTGCACAAGAAAAAAAACCCTTAACTAATAATCAATGCGCGATGGCTCATGCCTGTAATCCCAGCACTTGGGAGGTCGAGGCAGGAGGATTTTTGAGCCCAGGGGCTCAGGACCAGCCTAGGCAATGTGGTGAGAACTCGTGTCTATAAAAAATTAGCTGGACTTGGAGGTGTGTTCCTGTAGTCCCAGCTATTCAAGAGGCTGTGGCAGAAGGATTGCCTGGCCCCAGAAGTTCGCAGCTGCGGTGAATCATGGCCATGCCACTGCACTCCAGCTTGAGTGGCAGAGTGAGACCCTGTCTCAAAAATAAGTAAATAAAAATAAAAAAGTAATCTATGCATTTTGAAGATGTATTGTGCAATTTTAGTAAAACAACAGATTTGCCTGTGACCAAGTTACATTTTTGATTTAAAGTGGTCAAATATTCATTTTGTTGTGAATTTATACAGCAAAACATAAATCCTGCAAGTTTAGATTTATTGTAGACAGCTGTCATTCCTAATGAGCCTGTTTTGAAGATGACTCTATAATATACCCTCAAAATTGTGACTATAAAAAAGGTAAAATACCACACTGACAATATAAAAATATAAACTTCAATAAATAGTTTAAACTGTATAAGTTAATATGTTACATTAATAAAATACATATTGACCTGGGCGTGGTGGCTTATGCATGTAATCCCAGCACTTTGGGAGGCGGAGGCAAGAGGGTTGCCCGAGCCCAGGGGTTGGAGACCAGCCTGGGCAACTTGGTGAGACCCCGTCTCTACAATAAATTAAAAAATTAGCTGGGTATGGTGGTACATGCCTGTAGTTCCAGCTACTTGGAAGTCTGAGGCAGAAGGATCTCCTGAGCCCAGCAGGTGGAGACTTTGGTGACTGTGGGCATGCCGCTGCACTCCACCCTGGGTAACAGAGTGAGACTTCGATTCAAAAAAAGAAGAAAAAAAGAAAAAGATGTGTTAATAAATTATGAATGTCTTTCAATATGTGTGCATATTCCTTTCTGTGACATCACCTCACAATGTGATTGGCACTCTTAGTGACTATCCCTTGGCTACCAAGTAGTTTACATTCTACTTCCTGCATATTGTTCCTTGTCCTTAATTCCCATGACATCATTTCAGTCTCTTATCATTTTGACAATTTATTGAGGACGTGAATTCAATTTGTTATGTCACTTACAGATATTTTAACTAGCTTCATGAGGAAAATACATTTTTTTTTGTTGTTTTGAATTGAAAGTCTCACTCTGTTTTCCATGCTGGAGTGTAGTGGCAATCATGGCTACTGCATTCTCCACCTGCTGGACTCAGGCAATCCTTCTGCTTCAGCTTCCCAAGTGGCTGGGACCACAGGCGTGAGTCACCATGCCTGGCTAATTTCTTTCTTTTAAATTGTAGAGACAAGGTCTCTGCCCAGGTTGGTCTCGAATCTCTGGGCTCAGGTAATCCTCTCGCCTCCACCTCCCAAAATGTTGGGATTACAGGTGTGAGCCACCGCACCTGGTGGAAAATACTATTATCATCTCCATTGTGCAGATAAAGGGACCAAGGCTGTGAGAGGGTGGGAAACCTACCTAGTGTTTCACGGCCAGGAGGTGGTAGAGCAGAGTTTGGAACTGCCCTTTCTGAACTCTAGTCTATGCTCTTGGACAACATACTCAATCAAATGTGCTTCCTGTTACTGTGCTGTACCCTGTTCAAAAAGTGAGCAAGTTCATCCCCTTCGTTTTGATTCATATGTTTCCTTTGTTGGCCAATTCTTTTCTTAATATAAAAAGAAGACTGAAAAGAAAACCCTGAAACTTCTACCCTGTAAATAAAGAGCTCCACATTTTTATATAACAACATGCTGGCTAGGCACATATTTCGTCTGTAATCTCAGCTCTTTGGGAGGCCGAGGTGGGAGGATCACTTGAACTCAGGAGTTCAAGTCAAGCTTGGGCAGCATAGTGAGACCCTGTCTCCACAAAACATAAATATTAGCTTGACTTGGTGGCACACACCTATTGTCCCAGCTATTTGGGAAGCTGAGGTGGGAGTATTGCTTGAGTCCAGAAGTTCAAGGCTGCAATAAGCTATGATTGCACCACCACACTCCTGCCTGGGTGACAGAGGGAGACTATTTTTAAGAAAAAAAGAAAAAAATTTCTGCATGTACATGTAAGTAAGTGGAGTACGAAGTTTGCTTCCACATATCTAAAAACATGAAAAATATAGAAATCACAATTTCTGAAGACAATAGCACAAAAATGCAAGTGAATGATAAATTGTAAAAATGTAGATGATTGGACAAAAATTATTAAAATGGCCAGGCTTTATAGGGAAAAAAGAAAGTCTGTTTGTGGCCCTTAATAAAAAAACAAAGAAAACACAGCAGGTGTTGCATTTGGTCAGACTTGCTGGAATTTCACATTTGTGGCATTTCTCAACAGGTAATCATTTGTCCCAAACATTTCATGGTTTTACTTTTTCCATAAGGCAGAGAGTCTTGTCTCAAGGCAAAATTCCCCTGAAAATGGAAATGTAAAAAAGAAGAAATGCTTTTCACCTTTTTGATCGTTTTTCTTGACTATAGTCCTTAGCTATTATTTTGTATGTCACAGATAATGTTTTGAGATCTGGCTTAAAAAAAAAAAAGATTCTCAAGTGAAATTTGTCTTTCCTAGCCATGAAATACAGTCCACGTTGTCGACTTGACACCTGGTGCCTACATTAGGTTCTTCTTGACTGTCAAAAGTATTTTCAATCAACAGAAGTTAGGCATAAATGACTTGAAACAAACAGCCCAGATGACACCTGGGAGCCCTACCACTTAGGACATGGGAAACATTAAACTGAGTTGCAAGATCTTCACCAAGATGTTCATGAGAGTGAACAGGGCATGGGGGAAGCAGGACTTTCACTCTAATGATCATCTCTACCTCAGGTGACTTTCTTCTTTTTACAGGTTCTGTCCTGCACCATACCACAGTCAACCCTGATGAGAAATACAGCCCATTTCTGTTTTCTCTGTACATGATACAGACAAAGCACTTATGAATGGAATTAAGTTCATTCAATATCCCGAGGGTTTTGAGGGGAGACAGAAGAGAGACAGCTTCCAGTTAAAAAAGAACTTCTGGTTTCTTCACCATGCAGCCCTAGTGTGTCCCATCTTGTCACTGCACACACTCTAAGCCTGACCCAGCCCGTCTTCCCAGCCTCTTCCAAACTCTTCTCTTTCCTTGGAAGAAAAAAATTGAATCTTTCTTGGTTTCCTATAGAACAGTGAGGCCATTTTCCTTTCCTGTCTTTGAGCTCCATCTCCATCCTCAGGCCAATTTTTTTTCTCAAGATATCCCAAGATCCTCTTCCTCCTCCATATAGGTTTTTCCCTTACAAACATCTTGCTTAGTGCAACTGTTAAGAATTTTGAAGAACTCACTTAAAATTTATCATACTCTGAGTTAAGAAAACAGCTTAAATTTACTAACAGCTCCTAAAAAGCAGAGCAAATTAATGCAGCCCTAAGTATTTGGTTTGCTCAATTGTATGCACATATTAGTAACTCCAAAGGTGGTTTGCTATCAGATGCTTGCTGATGTTTAGCTTCTGCTTAATTGTTTACCTTTTGTGATATACAGTAGTGGTCCACTCTGATCCACAGTTTTGCTTTCCATGGTTTCAGTTACCCACGGGTGACTGCAGTACAATGATATTAAATGGAAAATTCCAGAAATAAACAATTCATAAGTTTTAAATTGTGCACCGTTCTGAATATTGTGATGCGATTTTACACTGTCCTGATTGTCCCTCGGGACGTGAATCATCTTTTTGTCCAGCATCACCACAGGGTACAGGCTCCCTGCCCGGTAGCCACTTAGTGGCCATCTCTGCTGCCAGATCACCTGTCACAGTATTACAGTGCTTATGTTCAAGCTACCCTTATTTTGCGTCAGAATGACCCCAAAGTGCAACAGTGGTGATACTGTCATATTTGTTATAATTGTTCCATTTTACTATTAATTATTTTTGCTAATTTCTTACTCTGCTTAATTTATAAATTATTAGAGGTATGTATGTGTGTATAGGAAAAAAACAGTTTATATAAGCTTTGTTACTATCTTTGGTTTCAGGAATCCACAGGAGTCTTGGAATGTATCCCTGAAGATAAGGGATAAGGGGTGACTATTGTATAAGCCTACCCGATTGTGTTATAACCAAAGTACATGGGGAAAAGTGGTGTGGACTGTATTACCAATTTGTAATTTTTTAGCAACATACTTGGACTGTGTACATAGCTCTTCTTTTCCCAACTCCTGTCTCTTACTGATGACTGGATGCCTTTGTACCACAGCAAATTATCCTTCCCTGGTGGTCAGTTAGCTATGTTTGCTTTAAAATGTACTTTCAGTGAGTCTCTACTTTGTTTCTTTTGCTTGTCTTAAACCGGATTGTCATATTATTACTTTTGGAATTCACCTTGTGAAGGAGTTAAGGCCCGTCACGCCTCAGTAGATGGTAATTTGGCAAAGGGCTTGATGCTAGACTTTGCTGATGGTCAAGTGCGCTTTCTTTATTGAGTTGTTGACTCTTGGAACCCAGTGTTTGGAATTCAAACACTGAATTCAGGAATCAGCGACAGTTAGTTTTTCTAAGCACTATGAGGAAAGACATGTGAATTTATGTGGCATTTTCCCACAGGAAAAGTTTTTATTTTTATTATTATTTTTTAATCTGAAGTCTTAAAGATGTAAGTCCTCAGTATATTTCACTGGAAGCTTCCAAATGGCTTGCTTGTGGTTGTGTGTGTGTGTGTGTGTGTGTATGTATGTATGTATGTATGTATGTGTGTATCTGTGTGTGTGTGTGTGTGTGTGTGTGAGTGAAAGAGAGATGCCTCCTTGAATTTTACTTGATTTATGCCTGAATACCTGTATTGATGCTCTGCTTTTTCCTGCTTCCTGTCCCCTCTCAACCAGTTTATAAACTACAAAGGGCAAAAAGATGATAATTTATTTTGGTTTCCTAGAAAAAGGAGGTACCAAAACTTATGTATGATGGAGACAAGACCAGTATTGAACCAGAGTTTAGTTTTTAGCATCTTTAATTAGGAAATATACCTATTTGTGGTGACCTTTGAGAGACTGTTTGACTACATTTTATTATTTGTAGCACGTCTTTTAGCTTTAACTCTATGCTCCTTTTTTAATGGACTGATATGTGTTTATTGTTTTAAACCAAAAAAAAAAAATTCCCAACATTGTATCATTTTTGATGATGATAGCAGTGCTGTTGTTCAATCTTATGCTGTTCAAGAACAAAATGTCATGGCAAGATGAGAGACTGTGGCCAGATGGCAAACTGCAGTATCAAGGAGCCAGGCCACAGAATTCCACCTCACTGGACACGGTTACCCTAATACTCACATCCAAGGTAGGTATTACTGCTGAGAATTGAGACACCGGGCATAGGTGAAGGGCAGGGAGACTGAGCATTCAGCATCTGTTTCTTGGTGCTGAATCTTGACCATTCTTTTCCATTGTGTAGGCTAAAGTTCTGGAAAAGAACCTACAGTATGACCTTTCATTCAGCAAATATTAATGAGTCTAATATGAGTCTGGTCCCATGCTAGGTGCCAGTTATGGTGTCGAATTAAATCGATGTCTCTGCTTTCATGGAGCTTACTGTTTATGTGTGTGTGGCGGAGGGGGCGGAGGAGCAGGTGAGTAAATACAACCTCAGTTACCAGTTGAAAGCTGCAGTGAAGGTGGAATCTGGAATTGACAGCAACTAGGAAAAGAGTTGAGCCAACTGGTGATCAGAGAAGGTGTATTATAGAACCTGAGAGACTTAAAGCGTGGCAACGAGGCCACCTTAAGGAGAGACTGGGAGCTGGACGTTCTGACTAAGGAGATTGTGTCCATTCAAGCATGTGCCAGTGCTCGAAGGCAGAAAAGAGCTGGCCCTATGCTAGGAGCGGAAAGGAAACGGAAAGGAAGCCCAGGGAGAAGTGCATGAGCATGAGACAGAGACGAAGCTATGAGGCCGGATCGGAGAGTTATGCAGGTCCGTGCTGTGTATTTCTTGTAGACCATGGTATCGAGTTTGGCATCCGGTATCAGTGGAAAGCAAAGGTATTCATCGTTTTTAATGGAGAAAGGTGAGTGAAGTGATCACTTATACGCTTGCAAAAGATCATTAGGGCCCCCGCATGGAGAAGAGATTGGAGGCAAGCAGGGATAAAACCCGGGAAATGTTGGACCCTTGAACTAGGCTGTTAGCAGCAGAGGTGATAAGGAAGGGATGCGTTCAGAATAAACGCTGCAGGTGAACCGATAGGGTTTGCTGACGACTTGAATGTGGGGTGATGAAAGATGAGGACTCAAGGCCGGTTGCCAGAAGGTTGACCTGAGGAAGAGGGTATGTGGTGGCGCCCTCTAGAGGTCAGCCACCACGTGCTTTAGCTTGAAGAGCCCAACTCGGTTCCACGTGAAGGTCGGTGCTTTGGGTCTTAGAGGCCGCCTCATTCCAACGAATTCCTTTGACCTTTACTGTCATTCATCATGATATCTTAACTGACTGATTTTATATTTTCAATTACTTTTCCCAGTTGGTGGTAGTTTTTAAAGTGTTTCTGGGAAGTCAAATGCCACATTTTCTCACTTATAAGCGGGAGCTAAGCAATGAGGGCACATGAATATACGCAGTGAAATAACAGACACTAGAAACTACAAAAGATGGGAGGGTGGGTGGGGGATAAGGACTGAAAAATTATCGGTTGGGTACAATGTTCGCTAATCAGGAGATGGATACACGGAAAGTCCAGACTCCAGTACTACACGATATACAAATATAAGAAATCCCCCTTAAATCTGTAAAAATATTTTTTTAGAAAATGTTCTAGGACCCTCTTTATTTAATTTTTTAGTTTTATGCGGTTTGGCTATAATACCTTATATCACTGATATCATTTCCTTAGTTTTTATTAGTTTTATCACATTTTCTTTGTTTACATTAGACTTCTTTTTATTCTGAAAATAAAAACATTTAAAAATTTTTTGGCTTTATTGTTTCAAGCATATTTTCATTTCTTTTAGTTTTTTATCTTTTTGCTATTATCTTTCATCAATGACTGTGCTTTATCTCATTAAATGGCTGGTAAGAGAAATGATCATTATATGGATACCTTCTCTGTTAGTACATCTTCTAAATGAAAGGACTGTGTATACACTCTCTGGTTGGCCCTGATACAGATCTACATACATCCTTTCACAAAAACCTAGATTTACCTCCATTTGTTTCTGTGCTTCATGGGAAAGAAATAGGAGACACACAGGGCAGAACTTCTTTACAGCATACATTTGCCTTCATAGACAAAATGCTGAAAGAGTCTCTGAGGCACCAGATCTATTATATGATTTAAAATCTATGTTTTTTATTATCGGCCATCTCTGTACATCTGACAAAATTTATGATATATTATCATGATGTGTGATTGTAATCATAAAAGTAATAGCAATCGTCATGGTAAGTATTATTTATGAAGCACTTACTATATTCTTTACTGGACTGTGGTTTGACATGTATTAGTATCAAACTTTATTCTCATAGTATCCCAAGGAAACAGACATTGTTTTAAATATTTTTACAATTAAGTAAAGTTAACTTAGATGAAGAAACGCATGGTCTTTGAAGCTAGGTAGACCTGATTTGAATTCTGGATCTGGTGACTGTTATCTGTATGATCTTGAACAAATACTCTTGTAACACTTGTACTTTTAGAATCTCTGTGCTTTAGTTTCCCTATTTTTAAGACTGAAAATTTAAAAAGACAACTTGCAGGGATGCAGTGAAGATTAAATAAGTAATGCTTGTAGGGTATCTCTATTTTAGACTTCTCTTTAGGGTCTGCTACTTTGTCATTATTCAGACTTCCTCCTCCTCCATCCCGGAAGACATCCTCCCGGCATCATCCTATCCACTGAAACATCAGACATCCTCAAGAGATGAATCATACACACCTAATAGCTTTGAGAAAATCCCAAACTTTATTTCTTTGGAGGCCACAGAGATCAGGACAAAGGGAAATGTTGGAGTACCAAGCTTTGTTCTCAACTTAGACTTAGAGACTTGAGTTTATTCATCCTCCCTGAATAATTGATTATTTGATTTGTTCACTAATCAAACCGGACACAGTTCTGGCAGGTAGAGTCCTTGGAATAGGGGAAAATAGTTTCAACATATATAAAGGAAACTTTCTGTACAAGATTATTATTACCACCCTATTTTATGTCTTAAATCTTGTAGCTAATACAACTTAAATTTTGAGTGATACCCAAGCATTTATGCTGTCTTCCAGCTCTCTCTAATGTCATTCTCTCATTCTCATTCTCTTTCTCTGTCCTCTACCTCTATCTCTCTCCCTATCACTGCTCTATCTCCATCTTCATCTCCATCTCTATCTAATCTCCAGCTCTCTCTCATTTCTGATCTCTATACCTGTATATAAATCTGTATGTATGCATATATCTACACAATGATATATAGGTTTTTGTCCATTAGGGCTGCTATGAAAAATACTATAAATTGAGTGGCTTACAAACAATAGACATTTACTTCTGACAGTTCTAAAGGCTGCAAAGTCCAAGATCAAGGTGCCAGCAGATTTGGTACTGATGAGTACCCACTTCTTGGTTCATAGATGGCCATCTTTTCCCTGTGTCTTCATATGGTAGAAGGGGCAAGGTAGCTCTGAGAGATCCCTTTTGTAAGGGCACTAATCTTTTTGGAGGGCTGTGCCCTCAAAAATGAATCACCTTCCAAAGGCTCCATCTCCTACCTGATCCCTTTACTTGATACCTTTACTTTGGGGGTTAGGATTTCAACATATGAATTTTGGGGGACCACAGTCTACGGATATATATATTTGTCCATATGTCCATCTGTGTATCTATGTATCTCTATATCATCTATTTGAAACACAGGTTACTGACTCAAACAGTGTATGCACTTATTTTTCTCTTAAATAAACCTGATTTGGTAGGGTCCAGAGGTACAGATTTCTCTGCTCCATGAGTCATTCTTCTATCTTGTTGCACCTTCCTTTAAGATGAGCTCTCATTTCATGGTTAAGCGTGGTTGAACACCATTGCACTTTTCCTATTAGACTGTTAAAAGGTAAAAAGAGGAAGTATAGACTGAACAGCTTGCTTTTAAGGGTAAGACCAGGAAGCTGTATGCATTATTATGCTCACATCTCACTGGCAAGGATGTGATCATGTGATCACATCTAATCACACTGGAGCCTGGGAGACACCACCTTTTACTAAATTATGTGCACAAAAACATTTTAGGGGGTTCTCTAACTAAAAGAAGGAGAAAGGATAGTGGCAGTCATCATCATGGATCATTGTCTCTTAACTATTAATAGGAGGATTATAGTTCCAATGAGGGACGATCACAGTAGTTGCTTTAAAAAAGAAAGAACTTGCCAATGAGTTTTTCAAAAAGGTTCTTTGAAATCAGAGTCAATGGGAAGTTCATTACATGTACTGGTCTTCTCAAAACAACATGTTTCTAAGGTCCTATTTGTGGCGGCCCAGTATGTTAAGTGCTTAGCACACATTATCACATTTATTATTTAACACTCTACATGAAAGAAATATTTTTCTTTTCGAAAGTGAGATTTGAACAGGATAGAGATTCCAGAAGCAAAGCCTCAATTTCTCAACCAACTCATCTTTGACAAAGCCTTCAAAAACAACCATGGGGGAGAGGAGAACCTATTTAGTAAATGGTGCTAGGAAAACTGGCTGATCACATGCAGAAGATTGAAATAGGACCCCTACCTATCACCATACACAAAAATTAACTCTAAATGGATCAAAGACCTAAACATAAAACCTCAAACTATAAGAATCTTAGAAAATACAGGAGACACTCTTATGGAAATTGGAACTGGCAACCAATTCCTGATCAGAACCCTAAGTGCTCATACCACAAGAAATAAGATAGACAAGTGGGACCTCATCAAACTGATAAGCTTCTGCAAAGCAAAAGCACCATCAAGAGAGCAGGGAGACAGCCCACAGAATGAGAAAAAAATATTTGCCAACTGTATATCTGTCAAGGCCTAACATCTAGGATCTACAAGGAACTCAAATTCGCTGAAAAGAAAAAATAAAAGCCCCTTTAAAAAGTGGGCAAAAGACATGAACAGAAACTTCTTGAAAGAAGATATACAGGCAGCCAACAGACACATGAAAAAGTGCTCAGCTTCACTAATCCTCAGAGAAATGCAAATCAAAACCACATTGAGATACCACCTAATCCCAGTAAGAATGGCCATCATTACTAAAACAAACCACAGCAGATGCTGGCAAAGATGTGGAGAAAAAGGAACACTTCTACACTGCTGGTGGGTGGGATTGCAAACTAGTGCAACCTCTTTGGAAGACACTGTGGTGGTTTCTGAAAGAGCTAGAAATTGACTTTCCATATGACCCAGCAATTCCCCTATTGGAATATACCCGGAGGAACTCAAATCATTCTACAAAAAAGGACACTTGCACATGTATATTTGTTGCAGCTCTATTCACAATAGCAAAAACATGGAACCAACCATGTTGCCCATCGAAGCTGGACTGGATAAAAAAAAAATGTGGTACATATACACAATGGAATGTTATGCAGCCATAAAAAAGGACAAGCATATGGACTTTGCAGCAACTTGGATGAATTTGTAGTCAATCATTCTCAGTGATCTATCACAGAAACAAAGAGCAGAGTACCATATGTTCTTACTCATAAGCGGACCTTGAGCAATTATAATACTATAAGAAAGGGATTGGCAGTAGTCGGAAACTATCAGGGAAGGGAGCATGGGATGGGCAGTTGTGGGAAACTGCTAGGGGTGGGAGGGGCACACCTCATCTACAAGAATACCCGCATAATCAGTGTATACCTAACCCTGAATTGTACCCCACAATTTTATAATTTAAGAAAAGGAGAAAAAAACAAAGAAAGTGAGATTTTGAGAGGTGAAGTAACTTTCCCAAGCTCACACAGCTAATAAGTGGAGACATAATTTAACATGTGGTTGAACCCACAGCTTTAAACTCCATGCTGTGGCTACTTGATATGTCCTGTTACCCATAGGATTGCTTCTCTTCACCCCAGGATGGCAGGAAGATTCTCATTAACCTTAGTCTCTTGTTTTGAAAATACATAATAGACTCAAAGAGGTCTCTACCACAAAAGAATGAAATCATTAATTCACCTGATTGTGCTGGTCACTTTCTGTTTCCCCTTCCTGGTCTATTTCCTCATCTTCTCTGGTTTACTGTGAGCTTCACAAAGGAAGGCTTTATAGACTGAATCACACAGGTGCACTTCCCTCTAGTGGGGTTCAGGAGCAGGAAGTCTGGGTGCAGCAGGACAGAGGGGTTAAGGGTACTTCCTGTGTTCCCTTCCTCCTAAGGTGCAGTTTCCGTAGTTGCTAGGTACCTCTTGGCTGCTTTCCCATGGTTGCATCCCTTGTTAGACTCTATAACATGGTACCTTCCCCAGGACACTTAGACCTAGGGTGGTAGCTGCTTCTCATTGTTGGTTGACTTAACCTTGTCTCTGCATTTCTGTAGAGGGTCTCTTCATTAAACACTTTTTGATAAAATTCTTTGGGCATGCCGTCTGTTTCCTGCCAGGATCCTAAAAGATAAGCTGGGACTCTTTAGTGTTGTAGTGGTTTGTAAGGGTGGAATACCTGTTTCATTTCATGAGCATGAACTTCAGTACACTGTAGAGGAGTCTTCTGGGTAGTGACTGGAACAGTATCTTCCTTTGGCCATTTTACTATGATGGTAAGGTGATGATAAAGGAATTGTTGAATGTATAAACTGAAGTGATGAATCTTTTGTAACCTACCCATGCCTAATCATCCTGGGATCCCATCTGGGATAAAAGCCCATCCAAGTTAGAATTCCTTCCTATGAATGGAATTTTAATTGACATGTTGATCAACTACTTACCTTTCTCAATTACTCTCACAATGTGAATCTTTCTCAAATATTTTTCCTGCTGCCTGATTAAATATCCATATTGTCCTAGAAAAACAATCAACTCAACTTTCCTTAACAATATTATTTTCCTAATTAATTATGAGTTCTTTTTTAATGTGAAGTTCAAGAACAGGCAAATGCCAGAAAAAACTCTTGACAAAGTAGTGCAGTTTGTGACAAGCTTTTTTAGGTAAAATTTGCAGTATTGGCTACATAGCAACTTAGTGACCATAGCAACTACTAACTAACAACTTGGCAACCAAAATGGGAACTTTTGATTAATTTCATGTCCTAGGTATAGCCAGTGCTCAGAAAGTCCCTGGAGTGCTTCCAACAAGATATAGTTTAAGATAGTTACATAGAGACAAGATAGAAGAATCATTACACAATGGAGTTACCTTGGTTAGGTCATTAACAAAATATAAGAACAGAATATGAAAATGTAACAATGGGGTTTTGCAAAGTGTAACATTTGATTTCAGTTAGCAAAGCATACAATTACATGGAACTTATGGCTAAGGGGTCTTGTAACAGTCAATAGGAAACAGCATGACCTGCCCAAATGAGACAAAGCTGGGGGTCTGTGGTCATGGGAACTTTACTGTAATCACAGGTAGGCATTGAGGAGTGATTCTTAGGTCAGGCAGGCAACTTAAGATGGAAGTTTTAAACAAAATGGTGTAAGATGGTTAATACCATTATTTTGCTAGCAATTTGATTTTATTAACTGATTTAGCTCATTTCAGCTATACTAGTTTACACTCCCACCAACAGAGTAGAAGTATTCCCTTTTGCCACATCCTCTCCAGCATCTGTTATTTTTAGATGATGATCTGTTATTATTATGATGGCCATTCGGACTGGAGTTAGATAGTATCTCAGTGTAGTTTTAATTTGCATCTCCTTGATGACTAGTGAGGCTGAATATTTTTTCGTGTATCTGTTGGCTGCTCATATGTCTTCTTTTGAGAAGTGTCTATTCATATCTTTTGCCCACTTTGTAATGGGGCTGTTTGTTTTTTTCTTTTCAGCATGGTTGAGTTCCTTGTAGATCTTTGATGTTAGGTCTTTGTCAGACAAGGAAAATATTGAAACAAACCAGAAAAAAAGCAGTTCTTAACATTAGTAGTAAATAAATTTGTACAACAATTCAGTCTGAATAATATGATGAAATAGATCTCCATCTTATTTTGGTACTTTGAATTATACATACAAGCAGCAATTACAGGGACTTGGTCACAAAGCACATAGGCCTAGAAATAGGCTAGAGGGGTTCAGATAGTCCTAGGAAATATTGTTCACTAACAGTCCGCAGGCTTTTGAGACGTCAGAGAGCCCTAGCTAAAAGTTAGCTAAATCTCCCATAATAAAGAATGCTTTATTATTCTACAACCTAGCCGAGGAATTTTATGAACTGGAAAGTCCTCAAATTTCATGCTAGCATTTCTTTTTAATAAGCCACAAAATTGAGTACCTTTCTTTCTAATATCTTACATGAGAAATAAACATATATTAAGACTAACTATTCCCATTGTTTTTTCTATTACCTTCTTTTTCACTTTATAATAACATCATCCAAAAATAATGTAAGACTTCTCTCAACCTCCAATCTTTCATTATTTGTTGACTTTATACAGAAGATGTTTGTGGACCGAATTTTGTGTGTTTGACGTTGATTCTTAGTTACTCTTAGGAAATTTATTACTATTATTTCTACTAAACAACTTCTGTCTTTGTTGTCTCCTATTATGTGTCAAGCAATGTTCTGCACTCTTCTATATCATTTCGCACAATGTTTGCAACAGCATTGTAAGCATTATTATATCCATTTTACAAATGAGGAAACTAAGTCTTGAGTTGAAATTACTTGTCCAAGTTAGCTTAACTTGTAAGTGGGAGAGTTAGAATTTAATCCCAGGTATTATTTTTCAAAAAAATCTTGGTGAGCTTAACCACTGCATTCCAAAAATCAGTTTATGCAAAGAGAATTCGGGAACATTGTAGACATTCATCTTAAAGCTATTAAATAGAACAATCTTATGACTTTTTCCTGGCCCAATTCCTAACACTATCTTTTTTCTAACCTGGTGACTTGACATCACTTTTATATAATTTGATATTAATTTTAAAGGAATGGAAGAGATGGCTTTTCTGCCATAGAGAAGCAAATAATACATCTTTGCTGTCATCCATTTTAATGCTATGACTATTATTTTAAAAAAATCAGGATTGGCCTCTATGAGAAATTGTTCTTTGCAACTACACTGAAAAAAGTGCTTTGGTACTAATTATATAAAATGAAAATCACTGTCTTTTGCGGGCAATTTCTGACACCCAAAGGTCTGTATGACATAATTGCAAAAAACAAGTCAACTTGTTTAGTTAATCTTACAGTTAATTTTTCCTGCCAAGGACACAGGAAAACCATGCTCTTTAGGATGACATGATTATCCACAGGAGCCTTGATTGCATTTTTTAAGACACTGGTGGGGATGTTGTTACACTGGCTTTGAACATTTTCCAGGCCTAAGTGTTTGGCATAGAACTCCAGGGACTCCATGGAGTCTGTTCAGGTGCTGGAAAAGGTCCAGAGCTGATTTCCACAGCAAATTCTGACTTTATCATCAGGGCTCTGGTGGCCCATCTCCAGGCAGATTTGATGTAACCTTGCATTTTCGGTGGGCATGGTAGTCACAGCAATAAACATGGATCGAGCACATGCATTGGCAGGCGTCACACTAGGTACAGGTTGAGTCACTTCAGTGCCAACCCTGCCATCTGCTCTCCTGATTGTATGGCAGAAGAGTCCTTCATCAGCCAGGACTAGAGAGTCGTGGCTTCTTGATCCTTATCAGAGAGTGAAGCCTCCAGCGGTTTGCACTTCAGTTCCCATCAGATGCCCAGCTAAGAGAAGTGATGGGGAAAATCATCTATATAGTATTTATCCCTCTCACTCCTCTAGGTAACTGGCACTTTACCATCAAATCACTCCAACTCAGACTCTTGGGCTGTACAGAGGTGCCTTTTGATATATGCCCTGGCTTGTTTTTCTTTCTAAAATCATTAGTCATTATAAGAAACATCTATTTGGAAGCTGATGCTGTATTTACTCCAAAAATATGGAAGAAATTAATGCAGCAAATGTTTATTGATTGTCTATGGTGCATCACACAAGATGCTGTGGACTTGTAGAAGTCATAGTCCCTATGACCACCACTGGACTTTGTGTGTGATCTGAGAGCACAAAGGAGGGATTGACTGATTTTATCTGGGAAAATCAAGGAAGCTTTATCTTAGGTCACATTAATTTTTTTAACTTTAATTTTATTTTAAAGATATAGGATACAATTCAGGATTAGGTATACAAGTGGTCATTGTACAGGTAAAGTTTGGGCCTCTCTTTGGTCCCCACTCCACCTGGTTTGAGATGAGGTATCATGTTAATGCTGTGTCCCTGCCTCCCTTTCCCTGGCAGTATCCCGCTACTGCCAATCACTTTGTCATACTATTGTGGTAAATGTTCAGGGTCCACTTATGAGTGAGAACATGTGGCACTCTGTTCTTTGTTTCTGTAATAGATCACTGAGTATTACAGACTCTAATTTCATCCAAGTTGCTGCAGAGTCCATATATTTGTCCTTCTTTATGGCTGTGTACCATTTCAGTTGGATCTGAGAGGATGTTTAGGAATTTCCAAGAGCTGGTACAGAGAAAGATAGAAGAAATTTCAGGATGGAAAAATGATGGAGCATGTGCAAAGGCATTACATTTTAGGGAAGGACCTGAGATTTCCAGAAGGAGACGAGAAATTCAGGGTATCAGGAGATATTGGTATCCAGAGACAGGGCTGGACAGATTGGTGCAAGCAGATAGTGAAGGCATTTGTGGCTGGGCTAAAGAGTCTGGGTTTTAGGCTAGGCACTAGAAAGCACTTGAACAGGCAACCTGCGGTATACAATAGAATAGAGAGATAAGTAAATGTCAGGGATGCAGTTAAAAGAAGGCTAGTTTAAGTTAGCAAGAGGGTGAACAGTTGTCCTGGTCAGAGTCAAGAAGCATTTCTGTAATAGTAATTATTTGGAAACAATATTTTAGTGGCAATGAAAACACAAGGATATCATTTATCATATCAGCCAGCCCATCCAAAATCTTTGTAAATCGTTGGTTAGATTAACATGGGAGGAAAACCTTTGTTTCATCTGAGGAGCTGGCCCACAATAAAATTTAAGGCTCAATCATAGCTATCATTTTGAGATTTATTTAGAATATTTTCTATGTCTTGAAATTCTCATTCAAGTTTTATTATGCCATGGTATGGATCTTTTATTTCAAGCTGCTTTCTTAGTAAGATGATGTGGTGTAAGAAAAAATATAAATTAAGATAAAATAAAACTATATATAATGCATATGTATATATGTGTATACACATACCTATATATGGGTATATTATATTATATATAGTTTAATATATATATATATATAAAACAATTTGTATTTGTTTTTGGTAACATGAACTTTCTTTTTAGTCCTTTTAGTTCCCTCAGAGATGTCTAGGTTAAAAGTTTATTGATGTTCCATGTGGAATTCCAGAGCCTGAATATCAGTACAGAGATAGCTAAAATCTGTGTGATGTTTTCTTTTTTTAAATTTTGAGAAAAATGTATTTAGGTGTTTTTCTTTTTGGTTTGTTTCTTGATAATGACGTTTGGCAACGCCTGACTTAGCCACTCTTCTCAAAGACCTAGCAGAGTGCGTTAAATACCTGCTGGCTTATGTCATCTTATTATTTTCTTCAGCTTATTTTATAAAATAGGCTATTCATGCTGCAGTCTGTGATCTTACCTATGTTTCCTCCAAGACAGGAGTCCCCAGTCCCTGGGCCATGGACCTGTTAAGGGCTTCACAACAGGAGGTGAGTGGTGGGCAAGCGAGCAAAGCTTCATCTGTATTTACAGCCACTTCCCACCACCCAATACCACCTGTGTTCCGTCTTCTGTCAGATCAGCGCTGGCTTTAGGCTCTCATAAGATCGCAAACCACATTGTGAACTGCACATGCAGGGGATCTAGGTTGCATGTTCCTTATGAGAATCTAATGCCTGCTGATCTGAAGTGAAGCTGAGGCAGTGATACTAGTGCTGGGGAGAGGCTGCAAATATGGATGAACATGAGCAGCGAGGTTTGACTGCACAGACCATAATAACTCAATTGCTTGCAGACTCATATCAAAACCCTGTCATGAGTTGATGAACTTCAGTTGTGTAGGTGCATCTGGTGGAAGGCTTTAAGTCAGAATCATTATTTTATAAATATTTTACTTCTTTTTTTTTTGAGTTGGAATCTCACTCTGTTGCCCAGGCTGAAGTGCAGTGGCACACTCATGGCCACCCTAGTGTTGACCTGCTGGGCTCCGGTGATCCTTCTTGCTCAGCCTTCCAAGTAGCTGGAACTACAGGTGCATGCTACCACACCCGGCTAATTTTTTATTTTATTGTAGAGACAAGGTCTCACCAAGTTGCCCGGGCTGGTCTCAAACCCCTGGGCTCAGGCAATTCACTCGCCTCAGCCTCCCAAGGCGCAGGATCACAGGCTGAGCCACCGAGCCTGGCTCTTCTTTCTTTCAAGTCAGGAGTCTCACTCCGTCTCCCAGGCTGGAGTGCAGTGGCATGATCACAGCTCACCATAGCCTCTACCTCCTGGGCTCAAGTGATCCTCTTGCCTCAGCCTCCCAAATAACTGGGACTACAGGCATGCACCACCGCATCTGGCTAATTTTTTTATTTTTATTTTTTATTTCTGTAGAGAGATGAGTCTCACTGTGTTGCCTAGGTTGGTCTCGAACTCCTGGGCAAGTATTCTTCCACCTCAGCCTCACAGAATGCGGTTTATAAGCATGAGCCACTGTGTGATCTTTTTGTGTAACATCTCTCTCCCTCAAAATACATTTTCTTGATAATGGGGAATGGTTTGTTGTTGTTTGTTTTTGCTTTTGCTTGTTGCTGTAGCTCTGACACTTAGCATAGGGTCTAAATCACAAATCCATAACAGGGTCTCAAAATCATGTTGAATGTGGAGATGAGTGAATGGATGAGTGTGTGAATGAATATGGTGGCACATTTTTGCACACTCATGGATCCCACAGTAACTGTTTTGGCAATCCTGGTTGGCAGGTAATTGAATTCTTTCTTTTTCCATCTTTTTCTTATTTCTTAAAGATATGAGTTTTTTTCTTGGAGCTTCATAGAGAAGGAAAAATTCTATCAACTATCTTACCTTTGTCTGTGACGCTTGACACAAATGGGTAAAATTAAGTGCCTTGTTCACATTTTACAGCTCCCTGCTCTGAATTTTAAGGTGTAGTATTTGACAGAGGTAGAGTTTTTTTCATGTATTTAAAGGCAACAGGTCCTTTCTTGGCATGTGCAACATATTATGACTAACTGAGTAAGACACAGTGCTGAGATAACTAAAAAGAACTGAGACATTTCATAACTTTTCTGGAACACTTGTTCTGGATATGGAGTCTTCGCAGTGAAAGTTTTCATTCATTTGAACTTCATAGGTATGTAGTCAACAGTGATTTCTAACCATAGACCTATTCCCCAGAGTAGGAGTACCATTTTTTTCACTAATACAATTATTCTGTGTCTGTGAGTTGGCAGCATCCAGGACACAATGGAAAGAGTGTAGGTTTTAGTGTCAGCTTGACCTGAATTCAAGACCCAGCCAAGTCTTGTATTGATTAACTCAAAGTTCCTGAGCATGCTCCTTATTCTCTTCAAATTTTAGTCTCTTTATTTAAAAAATGGAGAAATAATGCTTATTTTGTACCAATGATTAAAAGAGCCCATGTTTGAAAAACACTTAACACATTACTTTTATCATTATTTTCAGGATTATGATAACTTTAAGAAAAAATTATTCAGGATCACTTTAAAATTATACCAGCAATTGTCCTGGAAATCTTGGTAAACTATACCAGATAATAGATTGATTAATTAATCTCCACTAGCATAGAATTGAATGGTAGAGTTATACATAAAAAGAAAAAACTCATGTGTGATACTCTTACCCGAATACCAACCACAACAGACAAAATAATTTCCTAAAAATGTGAATGCTTAAGGAAATACACTATTTTTTGTGGACACAAGGTTTTTGTTTTTGTTTTTAAATAGGTCAAGTAACTATTGGAATTTCTTTAATGGAAAAAGTGAGGAAAGGAGATCTTTGGGACAGATTGAGATCTACGGTGATAAATGATTCAAACCTCAGGACAGGAGAAATCTGTAATTTTTTCCCCCGAAATGTGCTAATGAGACTAAGATCTCCATTCTGCTGCTGCACTTAGAATCAGAGAGGAGGCACATCTGATTTCCTTGTTCCCCATGGAATCTTGTACTTAGTCTTTGAAACGACAGGGTCAGGTGGAGGACAGATCCATGGGACTCAGTGGGAAACAGGAGGTTCTGGCTATGATACCCAGCATGTATCACAGGGACCAGAGGACAAGTTCCCAGGGAAACATGTGTGGGCAGGCAAAGTAGTGTTGTGGAAGCCATGTTGAGTAGTGACAGTTGAGAGAGGGAAGCAGGTATTCAGCTGCTTGCTGTCTGTTACTGAGCGATATTTTTCCAGCCTTAAATACTCATTCCACCCTAAACGCTAGACATCCTGACATCTTGAAGATCAGTGACAATTATGCCTTTAGGTACTTTGCTTCAGGTGAGCAAAGTTTGCATTTCTCCTGCAATGTGAAATCTATTCCCACTACAGCAATGCTGCAGGAATGTTTGGCCGCTGCAGAGCAAATTTCATGTATTTAAGGGTTATGAAATAGGTCCTTTCTTGGCATATATGCATTGTATTCTCAACAACGCACTACAGCCTAACGCTGTGATGGGAAAAGAACTGGGAAGCAGACACGTGATGGTGTGATAGCTTTTCTAGTACATTCATTTTGTCTGGAGTCATTGCAGTGTATTTTCTTTCATTCGAGAAAAATGAGGCATATATTCTCCTTCCTGCTTTAGTTTGTGTACCAAATTCTCCAGAGACTTTCCCCATTTGGGCTTAGGTAATTCTGAAAAAGAAATAGAATGTAGCAAAACGATATTATTACCAGTTATTACTGAGACTTTAATGTTTGTCACGGTGCTTTCATTACCTTTGTCTTTACTTTAGGTGTCATGTCTGCATTCCTGGCACAACCAGCAACAAATAAAGGAATATAAGCTGCCTGGTGGAGCTATGTATGTTCTCTGTTGCCTGTGTATTCATTCATTCGTAGTGCTTCTGAATGTGTTGTGTGACATTTCTGATGGTGAATGCGATGACATGAGTTATACAAGATAGACTGAAATAACATGAAACTAAGACCTGAAGACTCAAATACATCACTAAGGATTGCCTAACCTATCTTAGAAACCTTGCCCAGTCTTTAAGATCCTGAACAAATGCCACCAGCCTCACAAGGGCCCTATATCCTCACTAAGCAGATCTATGTCTGTCCCTCCTTGTGAGTTTCTAGACTACATTTTTTTCTGTATAACTTATTTGGCATTTAGCTTCCATACTGATTTGTGGGTTACTTTTTTGTGTTTCCAAAATTTTTTTTTACATAAAAATATATTGTAACTTACAGAAGAACTAGGACTTTTTTTATTTTTAAAATAAGTCCTGCTTGGAACCCTGCTTAGCACAAATAGGAATATAAAAAATATTTATTGTGTGATACTGTTTCTCCCTCTCTTGTTCATTAACCGAAAAATGAATTCAACACTTACCATGAGTGAGCAACTAACTATGCTAAGTGCTCGGGACACGATGGGAGCAAGGCAGGCATGGTTTCTGTCTTTGATTAGAAATAATACTCCAATTATTCCTTCTTTTCTTTCTTTCATTATACATTGGGAAGTCAAGTGGGAGAAGGCAAGAAGAGGCTGTTAAGGAGAGAAAAGGAAGTAGTATGAAGAAACATGATGACTGTTGGAAAATGTACACACCCTTTCTCAATTTCTTTTTTTATTTTAAGGATGGGAGGTACAATTCAGGATTAAGTATACAAGTGGTTATCATACAGGTTGTTTGGGCCTCCCTTTGGTCCCCACTTTGCCTGTTTGAGATCAGGTACTCTTATTGATGTTATGTTCCTCTCCTCCCTCCCCTGACAGTGTCCTGCTACTGCCAATCTTGCAGTATAATGGTAAATGTTCAGAGTCCTGCTACTGCCAATCTTGCAGTATAATGGTAAATGTTCAGAGTCCGCTTATATTGAGAACATGTGGTACTCAGTTCTTTGTTTCTGTGACAGATCACTGAGTATTATATACTCTAAATCCATTCAAGTTGCTACAAACTCCATAATTTTGTCCTTCTTTATGTTTTTCGAGTTAAAAACATCAGCTCTAGAGTGAGTCCCTGCCTGTGTTCATATTCCCTCTTGGCTTCCCCTCTAGATGGCCTTGGGATTGTTATTTGATCTCACTGAGGCTCAATTTCTGCTAATGGCAACGTCTACTACATCCGAAGGGATGATATTTAGTGCCTAACTCACAATATCTACTTAAGTGATGTTAGTTGTTGCTATTATTATCATTATTGTTATTGTTGGCTACCATCTTTATGTGCATGACTTTAAAGAGGGTCATGTCTAGTACTCCTTGGAGCAGGGCAGAGAAAACCCAGGCTGGGAATTTGCTCCAAGGCTTCCTTTCCTAGATGGTAGAATGGCTCCAGGCTCCCTGAACAACCCCTGAAGTATGTGCGGGACCCTTCCATATCTGGACTTAAACCTGATAGCTCTGGGCTTCCCAGAGCTCATCTCCTGCCAGCAGTCTTCCCCGTGACTGCAGCAAGCCTTAAAAAGTGGGAGTGTGTATAGCTGTAAGGAAAAATTTCTTTTCCTCTTTGCCCTCCTGGTTGTAAGTTTACTCAACTCTGAAGGGAAGAATTATGTGAGTATTTTGTGGGCTAAGCTTTCCTGGCTACAACGTTGTTTTCTCAAATACTAACAAAATGGATTTTCTCCCTACCCTCTCTTGTTAATAGGGTGCTGAGAAAATTTTGTCAATGAATGAATCAGGAGAACTGCAAGACCTCTTAACCAAAATTGAGGTAATTGTGCTTTTAGAAACTTATTTTTAGTAATCAAAATGTTACACCCATTCTGATTGTAATTTTCTAATTGAACCACCCCCATGTCCTTACAAATATGCAACAGGATACATGTGGCAGTTTTTATTTGATATCATCTGCTATTAGATATGCTCCAGCTGAGATGACTTTAATATTAACTTCTAAAAACTTCATGCTATTAGGTGAGTGTCTGGTCAACTTTATTCGAGTCATATTCTCTACTACTTCAGATATCAATGAGGTGTTCAAAGACAGGCAATTACCTTGAAGCACATTGAATATTATTTATTAAAGTAACTTTATTTTTCCCATAGATCTTCCATAGGAAGATCTCCCTGCATCATTTTTAAATATTAAAGAAAAAGTTATTTCTCAAAAAAGCATACTTTAATTTTTGTTTTCATATTTATAATTAGAGTATCAGAGAAACACTTATTTAAATATGTACTATAGTAAATGAATATGCCCTTATTACTTCTCAGCTGCATTACCTTACCAACCAGTTTCTCCCTGCCTATAGGGATATTATAGACTTTATCTCCCAGATTGAGACACTGTGAGGGTGAAAAGGATGCACTAGTAATTATTCTAGGACAGCAAATGTGCAACGGGACTTTCCCAGGACAACTGGGTCATATATGTGGTCATCTAGTGTCTCCATGTCACTGCTTGCTCTTCCTGCTCTTTTCTTAGCTAACCTGATTTCTGATTCTCTCCCCTGCCTTCCACTTCAGTCAAAAGAAAGAACAATGGGGTTTTTTACGCTTTCTTATTACTGTTCTTTTATGCAAGTTGTTTTGTCTACCCAGAATGCTATTGTTTCAATTCCTTATTTCCCCCCACCACCTTCAAGGCCCATCTGCAATATCATTTCTTCCAAAAATCATTTCTGATCTTTGTTACCTTCGAATTCCTCTAACCCTCTTTTTGTTGGGTGCTTACCAAAGTCTTCCTTGTATGACCTTTCATTGAGTTTTGACTCATGTCCCAAATGAATTACATGCTCCTTGGCTGTAGGATTCATGTTTTATTTATATTAAGATTTTGTCCAGAAGGAAAACAATGTATTAATTTATTTATTGAGCACTTACAGGTATTTAGCTAAAGAAGACAGTGATGTCCTACCAACATACTTCAGGCATATAGCAACAGCTCAGAAAAGATTTGTATCAGCTTCTGTCATAATACAAACAACAGCATTACATCTAGACACTGTGGTCCAGTGAAGATGACAGTCAGAGGCACAGTGCTAAGAGGGAAGGGGGATGCCTGGGCTCTAGGAAAAAAACTTACCATGTCTGATTTTTACGTTAAAAAACCATAGGATATATTCAGAGTCAACTTGTTCATGTAAAAATGTTCTAAATTTCCTTAGTTTCCACAATTTATAATTTCTGAAGTATTATGGCTTGAAAATCCTAATGTAGCTCTGACTCCAGCTCTGCTAATGACTGTGTGACTTTGAGCACAATTTTTCAACTGTTAGGATCTTGATTTCTTTATCTATCAAATGGTGGTGTATACTTGCTAGTCTAAAACGCCTCTCAATTAAAAAGTTTAAATGGCCGGGCTCGGTGGCTCAACCTGTAATCTTGCGCCTTTGGGAGGCTGAGGTGAGTGGATTGCCTGAGCCCACGGGTTCGAGACCCGCCTGGGCAGCGAGACCTCATCTCTACAATAAATCAAAAAATCAGCCAGGCATGGTAGCGCATACCTGTAATTCCAGCTACTTGGAAGACTGAGGCGGAAGGGTCGCTGGCAGGTCAAGGCTGCGGTGGCTGGGAGCGACAGAGTGAGACTCCAACTCAAAAAAAGTTTAAATGAGTGGATTTATTTATTTCCTTTTGTTCCCATATGCTACTCTAATCCCATGAAACCATTCACTTAAGCTAATATGTATTCATATCTTTTTTATTTAAAAAATTTGGTTTGGCCAGGCTTGGTGGCTCATGCCTGTAATTCCAGCACTTTGAGAGGCCAAAGTGAGAGGGGATTGCTTCAATTTGAGACCAGTCTGGGCAACAAAGCAAGACTCTGTCTCTAAAAAAAATAAATAAATTATCCGAGTGTGGTGGTGGTGTGTGCCTGTAGTCCAAGCTACTCAGGAAGCTGAGGCTGAGCACAGGAGGTCAATGCTGTGATGAGCTGCGATTCTACTATTGCACTCCAGCATGAGTCACAGAGTGAGACCTTGTCTCAAAACAAACAAACAACAACAACAACAAACAGTTTACCTTATTATTTTCTGATCACATTGTAAACTTATGTAAATATCATTATGTAATGTCATTGATCTATTTATTTCTTGTTGCACTGATATCATACTGTTTTTAGTTCTAGGATTTAATAGTATCCTTTACAATCTTATAGCATATATGTCCCTCATTCCTTTTCTTTCCATAGACTGATGATTAACTTAGCTATTCTGGGATTTTATTCCATTGAGTCTATCATTCATAAAATCTATAACTTGATTATCTCTTTCTTCTTCAGTTCAAAGAACTTAGGAATGAAGTTTTTTCCTCTTGATTAAGTTTATCTTCATTCTACAGATGATGTAAATAAGGTACAAACGTTTAATACTGGTTGTAACATTCAATGTAATGGTATAGCACTGACTTCTACTGTTAGAGAAACTGCCAGGTGCTATTACTTTGTTGGGTTGCTTTTCCCACATAGAGAAACTGGTAGATAATTTGTAGCCATTGAAGAATGCCCAGAACTCTGCCTGAGAGATGGCTGGGGTTTAAGGAAATTAAAGAGACCAAGTAAAGAGACTGGTCCCAGAGAAGTGCTGGGAGAGCCAGGCACAAAGATAAAGAAGGTAAAAATCCAGATCCAAACTTATGAGTTCTTTTGGTTGGCTTTTGGCAATGAAGCAGGAGTTAAATATTCATGAGGCAGGAAACATTTGGGTCCTAACTATGTGGCAAGTGATATTCTTGGAGTTTTATATGCATCAAGTCATTGAAAGCTCACAGCAGCTCTGCTAGATGGGTTCTATTATTATTCTCATTTTACTGACATAAGAATGGAGGCACAGAGATTAAATCACTTGCTCAAGACTTCTCAGGTAGTTAGTGTTTGGTCCATGATGCTAGTCAGTGTATTTCCAAGCCCATGATCTTGATCATGAACCTATGCTGCTATGAATCTCAAATTAAGTGGCACGTAGATGTCTAGGAAATTTGATTATATTGTGGCAGGATACAAGACTTGGGTGAGAAGTTTACTAGAAGGTAAGCTGATTATTAGGTCAAGGGAAAAGTCTGGGTTTTGGCATAGGACTCTGATACTAGTGGAGCATGCTGGAAGATGGGTACTTTAGCGAGAAACTAGACAGATCTTACCAAGTTCTAGTTTGCTGCTATGTAGTTTACTATGTGGTAGTCTATGATCTCCCCTGGTCCTCATAATTCAGGTCTCAGTTTTCAGCAGTTATTTCAAGTGGTGGTTACAAAAAAAAAAAAAAGCCTTGGCAATTGTGGTTGGGCCATCAGAAATGAAGTCAGCAAATAATTTTAAGCTTTCTGTACCAAGAATCCTAGCCTATGTTCCAACCAAGTAAAAATTACTCTGGTAGCTGAGTGGGTCTGACTTGTTGATGGGCATTATCAGCAACCTCAAACAAAAGAACCTGGCCAAAGGCAGCAGAAGCCAGTGACATGTGTAATAGTTATAGGGAGACCTGGGCTCAGCAGGGCTGGCTGCACCAATGGGGGTTCTGTTCCTGGAATGAGAGTTTGGGTCATCATCCCAATGATATGGGCTCCATGTCAACACAGGTTCCATCTATTTTGTTCTGTCCTTTACTTCTAGTGCCTAGAACAGGGATTGGCATATAATAGGCACGTGTATATATTTGTTGAAGAAATAGATAAATGACTCCTCTTTCACCCAAAGTATTTTGGGGGAGACAAAGCATTTAAGAATTGAAAAGAGAGATAGGAGCAACCCTTTCGGGTTCCCTTCCACTGTGGGAGCTTTGCTGTCCTCTCAATAAATCCTGCTTTCTTACAAAAAAAAAGAGAGAAAATTATTTTATGAAAAAGACTGCGTGGCCAAAAAGAATGAATGAAACATCATTTTTTTCGTAAGTTGTATTTATTTACATATTTATGTGTATATTTATGTCAATAAATAGGCTAGAGATTAGAAGCAATGAGTCATAAACAATAGCCGTGCTAGACATCTGATTTTTTTCTGGAGTCCACATGGAGAAGTGTAGGAGAACAGGGAAGTGCCTAGTTCACTTCTATATTCCCAATGCCTTACAGAGTGCCCAGCTAATGAATACTTAATATATATGTGTAGAATAAATGAATAAGTGAAAAGGTCTCATCCACTGAGTATCTATTTTTTAAAAGTCCCTTAACAAGAATGTATGAACAGAAATAAGCAAAGAAGAGGATGCTTTTTCATTCCTTTTCTTCCTTGAATTCTACCCAAGAAACTTGCCTCAACCCAAATCACTATTCAAAGGAGGTACGTTCTGTAGATTTAGTACTCTATGTGCTATTCTCAACCAGGTCTACATGGTTTCTTAATTCCTTGAAGGTCACTTTCTGTAGTCAACCTCTTCATTGAAGGTAGAAGTTGGTTTTGTTACTAAGAGTAATGATGGCTGTTAACTCCAGTAATTCCTTCTTCCTCCAACCTGGGGAATATTATCTGAGTTCTTTGGAGGAATGTCTCAGCTCTTTTTTTTTTTTTTTTCACTTTGATCTGAGGATAAAACTGCCTATTGAAGTGTTGGACATCACAGGGCTCAAGAGTACCTAATAGAAGCCAAGTCTTTTTCTTCATAGAGAACCCTCTAAGTTGGGAACAGAGTTCCAGAATATAAAAAAAATACTCTTTGAGAGAGGTGGCTAGGAATGACTACATTATTTATTTTTTATCAGAAGAACAAATGGCATAGATTCTGCTGGGTAATGTAATAGGAATGAGATCCCTGGGGGCTGGGGCTGGTAGTTTTAGTGAGTGCCTTAAGACCCACCCCAACTTCCATCCTCAATTCTGCTTTAGACATAGCACATTTACTCTTTCAATTGTTTTGTGTTTGGGAATCCCATGTATGTATCATTAGGAAAAAAATAGATGCAAATAAAGATTGAAAACTATGATTACAGAGGAAAGAGCAGGGATTTTTTCTCATGAAGACAGCACTCTAATGTCTAACTTTCATTTACTCTCCCTCCTTCATTGTAGCAAAATCTTAAACCAGAAAATGAGGTATAGAAGAAATGTTTCAATAAAATGACTCAGAATTGTAAAAAATGGTTGTGTTGTGTGATTATAAGCAATTTTGCTGGAGGTAGCAGTTGATAAACATCCTTCCAAATAGGAATTTATTAATAAAATGATGGCTCATAATAACTAAGCTTTTTGAGCATCTACTATGTGTCAGACAATGTTTTGTTCACTTTCATGAATTAATTCACTGGGTTACCTTTCAATATTTTGAATAAAATACAGATCTCATCATGGAATTGCATGGATTCAGAGGACACTATTCTAGGGTGGTCTATTTGTGATTTCCTTTAATAAATGAACAACGTAGCTATTAGTATTTATATATTAATTTTATTTTAGAAAATTTATTTGCTCTGACTTGGACACAAATTATGAATAAACAGTAGACTCTTGATATTAGTAGATTCAACATTTGGCCTTTTGGCCCTTGAATTTAATCCTGAAAGCCATGTTGCAGGCTCATGATATAAAATAATTCTTAATTTTGTTGAGTTACCATTTTGGATTCTGTGTGCTAAGAGCCTGGTGTCTGAAGGGACATATATAGACAGTGGTCTCAGGAAGCTACCCAGTGCTCACATTTCCTATTAGCTTTGTTGTTCCTTGTATCCACAAATATATTTTTTGGGAAAACCATATTGCTATTGAAGAAATTGGTCATTCACCAGTGTCTTGGTTCGTAGCAGAAGCTGATATCCAGCCTGTGTGCATACTCCAGCAATAGTGGTTACTAAAAATATGGAAAGATGTTTGTATTTGTTAAAATATTTACATAGTTTATACTGGTTGATAAATATATCCAAGCCTCTCTTTACTTCTCTGTCAACTTCTGTGAATAGGGATTGCCAGATAAAATATAGAATTCTCACTTACATTTAAACCTCAAATAAATTACAAATAATTTTTAGTTTAGGTATAGTTCATGTGCTATATACTTAAACAGAAATTATTTGTGGTCAATCTGCAATTCAAATTTAACTGAATATCTTTTTATTTGTAAAATTTGACAACTCTTTTGTTCTAGGAACCCAGACTTATTCACAATCCAGCAGTAATGAGTAAAGTCTTGGACTCAAGGTTACTGCAATTTTTTTGTTATAGGACCTAGGCCTCCTGTGTCTGTTCTTGTCTAATTGAAGCATTTATTATACAAGTCATTAAGTATTTTTAGAATAAGCTTCTGTCATAGCTATAGTGAATTCCAAGGATGTATCTACATTATCATATTCTTTCTGAAATTTGATAATAACACCATTACTTACTAATTTTCTTATATTTAGCTTTTAAAGTATACTTTTTTCCCATCACTGGGGTTATTTTTCTCAAAGTTTTTATTTCTAAAGACATTTTAATATTATCATGCAAAATTTAGGTCCAGTGAATCTTCTTTTCAGGTCAATTATTGCACAAAGAAATGACAAAAATTCATCTACAAAGTAACAAAATCGCAATCTATCTTTTTGGAAGAGCTTTAAATCTCTACTGTCTTGAAGAAGTTCCTTGTTTGTATCTTATAGATTGACAACTACAACTTTTCATCAAAATAATTATGTGCCATTGAAAATGAGATATTATGCGGGTTTAGCCATTCTGATATAATAGCTAAATCAAACTGTAATTGCAAGTGAATCCTGCTATATACAGAACATTGTCTGAAATATGTTCCAGAGATATACATATAAACATACACATTTAAGGCAATCATGCCCTTAATGCCTGTTTCCCAAAATATAGTTCATAGATTACTAATTACAAGAGAATGATATTTATTTATGGGAGAGAAAGGTTTTCATAATTGTATGTGCTGAGGAAATGGTAGGTTCAACCCAGTCAACCTAGCTCCTTTACAGTTGGTTTTTTTTTTTTTTTACTTGAATATGTGCAATTACAAATCTCCAGAGAAAAGCTATATGCTTGTATAACTATGCTAAGCATGTTTGTCTGGGTGTTTGTGTGTGTGTGCACTCATGCACCCTTGCCAGCCTTATTTTAGCAGTTATTCTCTTCAGAAAGTCAGGTTTCCTAACCTTGCTACAAATTCTTTTTTGCAAGTCAGAAGTTTAGTACCAACTTACTTCTTTTCTCTTTATATTCATTCCGTAAATGACACCTAATTTTCCCCGATGATGAATGACCCTAGTGGACACAGGAAAAAGTTAGGTGCTCAGAAAAGCAAATAAAAATGCATATAAAAGATTTTCAAAATATTTTCATGCTACAACCTAGTTATTTTCATTCTACCACTAGAGATACTTTAACTTGGCTTGAGGTAGAAAGGTTGATAACTACTGGAACCCTAATAAATGTCTCAAGATTCCTATGCTTGTTTCCTTAAATGTGGTATGAGGTGGATAAGGATAATGAGGCTTAAGTTATGTCTTTATTGAAGATGGCGTCTAAAGTATGCGTAGCCAGTAGGGTTGGGGGGAGAATTTGTAAGATAATGCATTTGGAAGTGCTTTGAAAAAAGAAGGCATCACTCAAATGTGTGATACTGTGATGAATCTTATGTTGAGAGCAACTCCTCCCACACCTCTGCTTTTAGTTTTCTGGTTTTCCAGACTCGCCACTCATGGTGCTATTTAATAAACAAAGACGTTAAACTACTAAGAAATACTAAAGGAAAAGTTAAAGCGTTTTCCTTTAATGTAAATAACCATCTTCTGAATTATTTGGTTTGCCCACAGATGTTTCTGTATGATGACTTTCTTGAACTTAAAATTTACCAGCCTGCACAAACCAAGCCTGTGGAATAGATGGCCATTGTTGGAGAAATGAAGGAGAACTTTGGCTATTTATTCCCCTGGGTCTATTGTATATTAAAAAATCAGTGAATTCACATGCATAGCCATATTATGTCAATATTGTCCCATGACCACGCACAGTTCAGAAAGCTGAAAAGGCCATTGGAGTTGTTCATGCTAATACATCTTCTATTCTCTCCTTTCCCTCTGCTGCCCTACACAGAGAGTACAACATCCACACGAGTGTCCCTCCTGTGGAGGCTTTGGCTTTCTTCCGTGCTCCGTGTGCCATGGGAGCAAGATGTCAGTGTTTCGAAACTGCTTTACAGACTCTTTCAAAGCCCTGAAGTGTACAGCTTGCAATGAGAATGGTCTTCAGCGCTGCAAGAACTGTACTCGTTAGTCGAAGCATCTACCTGAAGAAAGCCTCATTTTGTTAACCGAAGGCAGTAATGTGCTTTATACTTTTTTTTTTGTAAACAGAAGGCTATGTTTATGGATGAATCAATAAACTTTGTTTACAATAATTGTCTTTGTTTTGAATTTTTGCTGTGATCATTATTTATTAAATAAATGTTTATTTAACAACTATTATGTGCTAAGCCCTATGCTAGACCCTTTAATGGAAATGAATGGAGTACTCAATACCATTCCAAGATATCCAAAGTCTGGTTCCTTAAACGTGTTGGATTTTCTAAAGAAAACGACAAAATCTATCTACTGTTGCCTATTGCAGTGTCACCTGCTGTCTAGGATGAGTTAATGCAACACACTGGAAGCACAATATATTTCTAGGCATCCATCAGCTGCAGGGAAGAAGAGAGCTCTGGATAATGAGAAAGAATATGATCATATTTATACTTAAGTGGAATTTTTGTTTAACTTGTAGAGTAGTCTTGGAGCTGATGATCTTAATGATAATGGTATCAGATTAATTCCTTGGTGATGATACCAAGTTACTAGAAGACTTACTTGGATTTAATTTTTTTTTTTTTTAACCATCTGCATTGTGCCATTTTCAGTTGAAAGTCCTTTAAGAAGGTGACTCTATTGACCTCTCAGCTAAGCACAAGAGCACTACAGAGTTTGTACAAATATCAGGTAAGATTGCAAAGTGGGAAAAAATAAAATTTGCTGCAACATTTAGCTAATGACTACCTATATTCATGTGTGTACGCTGCTGGGCTCATTTATCAATGATTTTAAGAAATTATCTTTGCATTATCTGTGATGAAGTAATACAAATATTTTGCTCCTTGGTTTTCTAAAAAGCGATAAGTATTTATAGAATTCTTTCTAATTGTCCAGGTATGGTGCAAGGCCTGGCTTCTGGAGCTTACACTTTAAGAAGAAAAGAGCATTCCACACATAAATATGAGCAGTGAGAACTATAAATGCTACAAAAGCAGTATAATGTGCTATGGGAAAGTGTAGCAGGAGGACCAGCCTGTATGAGATAGAAAGTTTTTAGAAAAGACTTGGATGAGCAACTGATATCTAAATCAAGACATAAGGGGTAATCAGAAATGGGTTAGTTAAAGAGCAAGAGATCGTGATTGAGGTAAAAGAATAACACATGTGGGGGTCTAAGGTCAGAGAAAGGCATATGTTTGAAGAACTGTAAGAAAACTAACATGGGGAGTGTCTGTCTTATGATAGTGGAACAGTTTATAGTAGACTAGGTCTCCTGCTAATAACACATACACACTTTGAGGAAAGTAAGGAAAAATGAACACAACTATTAAGGCACTGACAAGCAACTAAAAGCAGAAAGGTACAGGAGGGATTCAATCACTGAAAGAAGGGAAGTACAATGCTTCCAACACTTATCCAGCTTTTCTTCTGAGAGCAATTCCCAGTTTTCACAGAATATAGCTCATGAAGAAAGTGTAGTCTTATTGGGTAGACGAGATAGAGGTTGGAATCTGGAGCTGCCAAAGTGCCTGGAAAATTCCATGATATGAGTGGACCAAAGAGAAGGGAGTCTCCCTATCTGATCATTAATTCCATTCAAATCTGGACTGATTCCTACTCCCATTTACACGGAGAAAGGATGGAGCAGAGAGGCCAGAGTGCAGAGAAGAGATTTCAACTGCTGCCTGTGTTGTGCAGTTCAATAGTTTTGGGGGTTCAAGTGGAACACAATTAATATTTCCTTGAAATATCAGAAAAGCAAAGGAGTAAGAACTAAGAGAAAGAAACCAAAGACTTGCCCTTGGAATACCTAAAAACAGGCCTCCATGATTTCATGGGATCTCTTTGTACTTGAATGCCTGCTAGAACAAAACTCAACATTCAAATTAGAAATAGTAAGGAGATCCTTGAATATGAAAGCCTAAAGCTGAACTCATACTTCATGGTAAAATATTGAATGCTTTCCTCCTTGTAAGAAAATGAAAATAACCTAGACATTTTGAACAAGTAGAGCCAAATAATTACAGACAATTAGATCAGCGGATTAGAATAGAGAATACAGAAATATACACACACATTAAGTTCAACTGATTTTTCAAGAAAGACACCAATTCAAGCCAATGAAGAATAAAAATTCTTTTCAACAAATAGTGCTGGAGCAACTATATTTCCATATGTCTAAAAATAACTTTGACAATGACTGCTACTACACTACTGCCACTTCTGCTACTTCACATCTAGTGGACAGAGGCCAGGGATACTGTTAAAAATCTTACACATGCAGGACAGCTCTTTGCCTCAGTATAGGATGATCTAATCCAAAATGTCAGTAGTGCCAAGACTGAGAAACTCTGATTTCATGTTCAAGCTAAACTAGGACAGTATCTTCACACTCTTGGAATAGGTGAAGATGTTTTGGACAAGTCACAAAACACACAACCATAAAAATAATAAATTTGACATAATTAACATTAAAATCTCCTCACAAAAGACACATAAAAATGAAAAAGGAAGTAAACTGGGAGAAGGTATTCACAATATAAATATCTGACAAAGGACTAAAATCTAGAATATATAAGGAACGCTAAAAATAATAAAAGGACACTATAGTAAAGAGAGAGCAAAAAAAAAAAGAACCTCTTTGCAAAAGAAGGCATATGGATGGCCAAGAACACATAATTAAATACAAAAACACAATTAATAAAGTGAATGTAAATTAAAAATGCAGTCATTATATTATTCCATAATATTTAGAGTGCATAAAATTTGAAAGGGTTAAAAATACCAAGGTGTGGATGTAGAGTGACTGGACCTCTCATGCATTGCTAATGGGAATGTAAATTGCTATAACCACGAGGATATCGTTGACTTTTTAATAAAGGTCAACATACATGAAGCATACACAAGTTTACATAACTAGGAGTAAAATTACAGGAGTTTTTAATAAATTAAAGTCAAATTTTCCTGAAGAAGCCAGTGAAATTACTGACCAGTTTGAAAATAATTATGTGCATGGTAGGAAAAGAAGACACACAATGGTGCTGCTGTTCAATCACCAGTACTGTCTCCACCAAATTTGTGGTATGTATGTGAGAGCATGTGGACTTAATTTCCTTATACCCCCCAAATCACAGAAGCCTGGCACAGAAGATGGGAAAATTTAATAGGGAGTTGGCATATATTGAATCAAGATATTAAAAAAGAGCAACACTACGTGGAAAATGAATGTGAAGATATTCTCCAAGGAAAGCCATGATCTAAAAGAAATAAAAAACAGATATTTGTCATAAAACAAGACTTTAAAATATAGTTAATGATTGTGAAAGTTGGTCAGCTTTTAGGGCCAACCTCTGTGCAAATACTTACAATCAATCCTGGTGATATTTTCTTCTTTTCAAAGTTTTGTTCCCACTATTTTAAGTTGCAAGCATTAATTATTTACAATTTGCTATGCTATGTATTTCATCTTTGCATCATTTCCAATACTGGAAGTAGAAATAGTGTAAAAACTCTTAAGAGAATTAATTGATTCTATGCATTTTTTTCTGATTTGACTCCACAAATATTCATTCACAACATTGACTTTGTGTACAAGCACTGTGTGTGCACTCACAAACATTGAAACATCCACAATAAATGAGTGATGTCCTTTTTGTACATTTGTGTTTGTGGAAGATAAAATTTCTTGAGTTCTTGGCTCGTTGGGTAACTGTATGTGCGGTGGTGATCTTTTGTGGTTTTTGATCGATCCCACCAGAAGATTCAAGTTGTCCGTCACGGCATTTCAGAAGACCACAGTTATATAAGCTTTTTCTTTAGGAATATAATTTGTCTGCTCATAACTGTTATTATTTTTTAATTGTCATTCGTGTTTATGTTTGCAAAAATATGTATGTTAATATTGATGATTTTATTGCATAAAGTGACCTGTGAAGTGTTCTGCTGTATTTTTGTATGTTTTTCAAGTAAATATCCCATTGAAAATGCAAATAAATGTCTTTAAGTATTTTTAAAATTATTTTTTCCAGAATTATATTTGTGAGACTTGGATCTTTCAGGATTTCAAAATTTGAGTTTATGGAGTTTTGGATTGTATCTTTCAAGATTATGATCCCAACCTAATAAAGGGGTACACTAACTAGTAGTAAAAAGGAACACGCTTTTGATTCTAGCAATAACATGAGTGAATCTCAAAAATATTATGTCATATAAACTGATCCAGGCACAAAAAGTATGCTTTATATGATTCCTTTTATACAAAGCTATAGAATAGGCACTATTGATCTATAGAATGATTGCCTTTCAGGGATGAGGGGAAGAATGGAGGAGTAAATTAGATATGACCGGAACTAAGACAGTAAAATATGATACAGCTAGTTGAGAGTAGATTTTTTTCTCTGCCAAGGAGGAAGGGAAGAGTTTCTTGCAACAGAGTTCCTCATCACTGTTCCAATATGGTTATAAAATTCTACTCAGTAGAATCTTGAAATTTCCTCATTACCCAAGCTCTGGCCCTGTTTCTACAAATCCAACCATCGTCTCAGTGTCCTCTTTGTCCCAAGTAATAATAATTAGGATAGAGGATTAGAATTGTATGAGGGAATCTAATTTGTAGGCCCTATCTTCAACTATGGGCTCTGCGGACAAAATCTCTTTGACTTTCAATTGTGTTCACAAGGAATTTATTTAAGTTTCTATCTTTTTTTTAGTATGCATTGGCATAGAATTAAAGTGTTGTGTTTTATTCTGATTATTAGTAAGCCTCCAAGGAAGAACATTATGAAAGAGCAATGAAACTTAGAAAAATAAACTCAGACACTTCATAGAATTGCAAACGTTAATTAGAGTAATAGATATGTTCAGAACAAGTTTAGAAAAGGCTTATTTAAGCATAAATTCATATTAACTTTTTGAGAGAACTTGCTTTAGATTCTTCACATTGGTCTGTTTCAGTTATATGATATATAAATAGGAGATAGTAGTAACTGCTATATTTACCCACATTGCCATTGTGGGAGATTAATTAGAATATATAGGAAAGTACTTAAAAAAACAAAGTGCAATACTGAGGCACAGAATAATTTCATAATTAACATAAAAATTATGCATTAACAACACATCTTTTTAATGACCAGATAAGAAAATTAACATTCATTGACCATCTTCTGTATGCTTTTTTTTTTTTAGTAGATAACTTATTTATTCTTCACAATATCCTGCAGTTTTATAGAAGAAGGAACCATGATTCGGAGTGTTAATTAATTTTCTGAAAGTCTTGAAATTTATGTTAATTTGTTGTATCTTCAGTGTCCACATGAGCTGCCTTTATTTCTGGTATAAAGTGAGAAACCAGTCAAGCAAACAATAAACTTGCTCAAAGATAAACCTTACACAAGCAATTAAGTTGGAATGAAAAGTCTGTCCCAGGCTCCTATGCTTTGACA
This sequence comes from Carlito syrichta, assembly GCF_000164805.1. Lineage (NCBI taxonomy): Eukaryota > Metazoa > Chordata > Mammalia > Primates > Tarsiidae > Carlito > Carlito syrichta. The sequence goes on along the minus strand of NW_007259689.1, from coordinate 195,434 downwards.
ACTTTATGTATTCCTTCCTGCACTCTTCATTGATTTCAAAAGTCAAATAATGCAGATTCTTGGCAATGGATTTATAGTAATGTGATCAAGGCTGGAATTGGTCTATTACAAAAGAGATTAAAGGAGCAAATCTTTAAAAAAGACACGTATCTAATTCATTTAAAATCCATGTTTATTTTCTAATCTTTTTGTCAAGATAGAAAGATAAATTATTAGTATATTGATTGGAGTTTTGTCTGGTCTTTCACGCACAAACATCACACACAGTAAAAATGCCACTCTGGGCTTCCTCAAAGTGGAGTGAAAATTTAAAGACTCTTTTAGAAAGCAATCTGAATCCAATGCCATTTTAAATTATTGAGATTGTTTCTTCTGAGCGTTATCATTTCCTTGTCCACAAACAATTTGACAGTATCTTTTTCCTCAGTACTGGACTTTATGAAGTTATTTCCAAGGCATTCAAGTTGGTTTTCATGGAATATACAGTGTTCTTTCTTTTTGCTTATATATTTAACCAGTCTATGCAATATTTAGTTACAATAACTATTATATTTTTGAGTGGCTTCCACTTAAAGTGAAAATAAAGAAATATGAGTAACTACTATATTTAATTAAAATTAATATGGTATTGTTATATTACTATAAGTAGAATTATAAATACAATTATAAAGTTACCAGATTTGGGAAGAAACAAAATTGACTCTTGGGATATATATTTGTCCTCTGGTAGCAAAAGTGTGCAGGCAGAATAGAGTGGTTCTCCTGGTAGCAAGCATTTGGGAGGCAGGAGGGAAATATCACAGAGGGAGTGGGGAGAGTTACCAACCCTCAGAGTATGTGACATGGAAGTTGGCTAAGAAAGCTTCAGCTAACTTCTGTGACCAGGACAGTATCAAGGAACATTGTCGATGATATGCTCAAGGCTATTCATCGTTACCTTTTTCACCTCCCTTCAGGTTCATCAGCAGCTGGCATCACTAGGTACCAGCATTAGTAATGCCGACTGTGCTTGACCGAAGACTCAGTTACTTTGGAAGACATATTGCTCTTTGTGCTCCATCCTCACTTAGAAAGAGAGTCTCATTGAGCATGCAGCTGCCGCTGCAGCTGACTTTTGCTTTACTGGAAGTGATAGCAATGGATTCCCTATCAAGAAGCCCTCTTTTTTGGAGGATCATTGGCCTCTTTGGGAATTCTTTGACAAGCTACAGTAATTCTAGTCAATCAAGAGGAAAATTTCTTTCAAATATGGGGAAGTATCTATGTCTCAAAGCACAATTCCTCTGGGAAAAGAATGAGCACTCATTCTGATGGAAACTTTTGTTCTGGTTCTATTCTGAACTTTTTCAACTCTTTCATTAAACCTAGCACAGAACCTGTTGGAAAATTTTAAATGTGTGAGTTGGTGGCAAGGTAACTTTGAACTGGAATATAGTCTCCCCAGAAGAATATGAGATGTCCTAAAAGCATCGCTTATATGCAGTAAAGCTGGAGCCTACTTTTAATCAATATCTGGAAAATCCATATTGATTTCTGCACTGCACATGCCTTAGTATTCAGCACCCTGAAGTGGTTACCATTTTTCTTTATGTTTTCTGTGATCTTAATCCTTTCCTTTACGCCACCTTGTTAGAGAAATAGCAATACAAATGTTATCTGAGTATCTAAAATAGAGCTACACAGATCAGTTAGGAAGCAAAATGTTTGCATAATCCAGAAAATGGTGCAGTGCCAATTTATTGCAAAAAATGTAAGTTACGATTAACGGAAAATAGTGATCTTTAAATTTTTGTTTTTATGAATTATTAGTTACTTTGATCCCCACTTTGCTCATTGCTTTGCATTTGATGAGTGAATACATTGTGAAGCCCAAAGACCCCAAAAGGAGTTCTTGTATGAAACTTAAGGTGTTGTTTCCTGGAAGACCAGTTGCCACTTTATTGCTCTGAAGTTGACATATATGCTTTGACCTTTAGAGACCTATTTTGAGTGACCTGTCTGCTGTAGATTTTACCTGGGGACAAAATTGTCAATATATTTTCTGTCACATTTTTGGACTTAGGCTAGGAAACACCACAGCAGCATGCTTTATTCTTAGGAAAGATAAATATAACTGTTTTTCAGAACATTCTTCCCTAGGGTGTGAAAGTGCTGTGCTCTTTGTAATTTGTCAGTAGTTGCTACAAATCACTTTGTTGTCATAAATATGTGAACAGCTATCCACAGCCGTATTTCCTTTCTTACGTGTCCTCTTTCCATTTTATTCTCCTTCTCTGTTTGCAAAAATAGGAATTGGGGATGATTTTGAGCCAATTTATGAAGTAGCAGTACTTTAGTCTCTGAATCAAATATTTAAATTTGTTAATAATTCTATAGTGATAAGTGATTACAGAAAATTCCTTGAGTTTCTGGAACCAACAGTACCCATGTAGCTCTCATCAAAAGATGGATCAAACTTCGTGAGGGATATAAAGATGTATAATATGACTTGGTTTTGTCCCTACCATGACGGGAGATAAGGCATGTTATAGATAATTAGAACACAAATCGTATCATGCAGATTGTTGATTATCAAAAGTCTCCCAGGGACTCTAAATATTATAGGATGCTCAAAGCAGCAGAACATATAAACATGGGAGTCTTTCTTGTTGGATTTAGCTTAAAGCAGTATCTTTGATAATAGCTAGGATTTCTACAGCAAAGATGTGGGTGAAAGGTCATAGCCAAGCTGAGACAGGAGATAGCTAGAAAAAGCCTGGGCAGACAGACAGGAGAGTCCTCTTGTAACAATGTGGTGAACTCCTGGCTGGCCTCTCAGGCTCAGTGTTGGTGAACAAGGTAAACAAGCCGCCTGCAAGCCTCTCAAGCTAGAACTAAAGTCCTCACTGCTGGGATTGAAAAGCAACCAATCAGAACAGCAACAGCTCACTGTTAGTGCTAGCCAATAGGCTTGGACTTAGCACCAGGGTTTTGGCCCCAGAGGGGCAACTCCTTCGGGTCCCCTCCCACTGTGGGAGCTTTTCTGTCCTCAATAAATCTTGCTTTCTTACCTTCTGGCTGTCCATGTCCCTCATTCTTCCTGGGCAAGAGGCAAGAACCTCAACCCTGAAGAGCTGCAACCTGAAGAGCTGCAGAAGATCATCGAGTCGAAAAGTTGTGCACCCTAGAGGCTGGCCTGCCAGCTGACAGAGCCTACTGAACCAGGAGAGCTGCCAGAAGAAGGCGAGACTCCGAAGCTGAGGCACCCAGGGGTCTAGGCTTGCCAGCCCACCAAACCAGCAACACTCTCAGGGCTTGGCTTGCCAGCCTGTTAGAGCCAACACACTGGGGGCTAGTCTTGCCAACCTCCCCTCCCCCAATCACAACACTCTAGGGCTTGGCTTGCCAACCCATTAAAGCTGACACTTGTGGGGTTAGGCTTACCAGCCCCTCCACAACCCTCTCTGGGGCTTGGCTGGCTGACCCATTGAACTGATACTCTTGAAGCCCAGGCTGACCTGAAAAATCCACATCAAAGCTATAGAATCAGATAGGTAGAAAGCAAAATGCTTAACAAAGGTGCCTAGATTGGCAGATGGTCAGTGTTCGTTGCATGCTTCCAAGGATCCCAAAGATGATGATGATTGGCAGTGTATCCCTGTAATTGAACTCTGGATTCTGACGTCTGGTTTTGAATCCCCATTCTGACACTTACTAACCATGTGACTTTAGACAAGTTGCTTATATTTTCTGTGCCTCAATTTTCTTATTTGTTATATGGAAATAATATGAATACTCGATTAATAAGGTCACTTGGTTGATTAAGGTAATACACAGAAAGTATTTACTTCAAAACCTTATATATATATATATATATATATATATATATATATATATAGAGAGAGAGAGAGAGAGAGAGAGAGATAGGATAGCGATAGTTTGGGACTGGATATAATGATAAACTTTGAAGAGTTTGTAGTTAACCTGTAGGCAATGAAGACATTTTTTAGTTAAGATATTTATTCCATGAGACAAAGTAATCATACATTAAAATAAGTGAGGGAGCTGGGAAACAATAACTTGAGATTTGGGGTAAAATATAGCCTTAACCAATGACAATGCCTGGTGCTATTTTCTGCATATTCAGGATACATGAGGAGTCTGGAAACAAAAATGTAGAAGTGGGAATGAATCCTTTAAATATTACTCAATACTTTGGCTCCAAACAGTTTTGTTTTCCATCCCCATGATGTTGGGCTATTGACATCGATATCTTAGCATTCAAACAAAAAGTGCTTTCATCAGAGGCCAAAGCAATGGTTATGTTGAACTGGAAGTTACGACTTTCACATGGTAACTTTTAGCTTCTGATGCCATCGGTCCCACAGAAAAAGGTTACCATTTGGCTGAATGACTAATCCTAGTTATTGATGGAAAATGTGTTGCTGCTACATAATGTGTGCAGAAGAAGGATATGTAGAGCCCTGACAGTTTCTCAGACACCACCTAATGCTGCCACCTCTAGAGATAGAAACTAATGGAAGATAATAGCACTGCAACAAAAGCAGAACAAGCCAGATTCTGGGGAGAAAATTTGGAATTTCTCTACTAGAAGGGAACTCATTACACTGAGGTGCAGACTTAACATGGAGAATGATAAAGAAGACACCTGTAAATACAAACCAAATGTCATGACCAAGTGTGAAAACGCGGATGAGAATAATTATCCATGCTATAAATGTCCCCATTATCTCCATATGTATTTCTGGAACCAATCTCCCTACTCTCCCTTCTCATTTTCTCCTATTTTAAAAAATATGGAGCTGGTAATCAACTTTCTAATTGAGTCCATATTTAACTTTAAATTTTTATCAAAGTCCCACCTATTGTTGTCAACTACTTTCTCTACTCTGGGTCAATTTCATTCTTTTCTAGCTCAGAAACAAGTTCATTTTTATATCTAGGGGTAACTTGGGTGAAAAAAAATATTTATGGGTTCTTTCTGTTGAAGGAGATATTTTCAGCAGAACATGTAGCTAATGAGAAATTTTTTTTTTTTTTACATTGGTATACTGTTGTGCTTTGGAGAGTAGTGTCTGAAAATTGGAGTGTGAGCTAAAAATAAGTATAGATTAAATTCCTTTACTGTGGCCTAAACAAAAACCTGGAATAGTAATTATTGTGAAGTAGGAAGTGGCAATCATCAGTTATCACAGTGTAGGATGTGTCCTCAACAGTGACGTCAAGATGCTATAAAAACATGATACTAGTGAGTAGAATGATGTTTAGAGAAGCAGGGTTTCCCCGGGATTATGAAAACCCTAAGTACTTTGAAAAAAAACCTCTTAAGTGAGAGAGATTTACTCCCTGAGAATAAGAAAGATGAGGAGATTTGAGCAACTGATTAGATAAATCAAAGTTATGTTATAGGAGGGTTATGCCAGTACCATTTCTTTGCATATCTGAGTGGTAATTTTTGATGCATACAATTACTTATTTCTGAATATTAAATTGCTACTTGATTATTGTAGGGGATTTTTTTTTTTTTTTTTGCAAAATGAAGAAATAAAGAAAAAGAAAATAGCACAAGTGCTAGCTTTGACATTTTTTTTCCTTCGGGACTTTAGCCTACCTTTACATGAATCATGTAAATTAGCATCGTTCTGTATATACATTTCTCCTTACTAATTTTTTATTTTTAAATAAAGAAACATAGAGCCACTTCTTTTTCAATGCTTTTTTGAGTTTGGTTCAAATGCTATCTTAATCAGAAAGCTTAACTGGCTACTCTATCCAAATTATCACTTTCACAACCCCTGTATTCTCTAATTCGCTTTCAAAACGTATGGTACCAAAAATTGCATTGTATGTTAGGTTGTGCATTATTACAGGGACTTTATTGACTGCCATATCCTTAGGTGCTGAATAACGACATTTATGCTGAAAAAATTCAGTAAATATGTGCTGAATGTATCTATTTGAATGTTTATTTATATGATCCAATGAGACTTTATTCATGCATTCATGTAGGTATTTCAAATATTTTGATAATATAGTGTTATGTAGTCTAATTTTTGGGGTATTGTTATTATAGCAGAATTAATTTTATGTGCTCTAATTTTTTCTTTTGTCAAAGTTATTATGGTGAGTGATTATGTCTTTCAATTGCATTTTTGAATGATTTATATGTACTTTGCTTTTGAAAAATTGATTTGCAAAATTACTTTGAATCTGACCATTTTTTGCAACTCTCATTACTAATTCTAAATATATTATTCTAAAATGCCTAAAATTAAAAAGTGCCCTTACACTTTCTGTTTGTCTGATTGTGGCAGCCAAGATTGAACAGAGGAATACAAAGGGGAAAAAAGGGAAGGAATCTTCAAAACCGTGGATTAACCTTGTAATCAATGAAGAGCTTGTTGTTGTTGCTGTTGTTGTTGTTGTTGTTATTGTTATTATAATCAGAGTCTCACTGTGTTGCCCAGGCTGGGGTGCAGTGACATGATCACAGTGTACTGAAGCCACCCACTCCAAGTGAAGAGACTGTTTCACTCCAAAGAACCTAACATTTGAGTTTACACAAGAAGTATTGAGAAATATCCCCTAACCGCCTTCACCTGGTTGATTACACTTGGAAAGCTTAAAAGTCAAGATGAATTAAAAGCGAGTCAGTAACTCTTTGGTGGATTTGGAAAAAAATGAAATGAAATACCTAAAAATATATCAAAAAATATATTGAATTTTCTAGATATATATTTCTATATGAGTGTTGAAAATGTTGATTGATAGGCAAGTCTATGGCATCTTATAAATAGACAATAACTTTCTATTTCTACAGGTTGAGTATTACATGAAGTATTTTGGACCAGAAGTTTCAAATTTTGGCTTATTTTTTGGGGCTTGGGAATATTTGCATATACATAATGAGATATGTTGGTGACAAAACTGCCATCTGAACACTAAATTCATTTATGTTTTATAAGGTATATACCTTATACACATAACCTGAAGCTAATTTTATGCAATATTTAAAATATTTTTTGTGTGTGAAACAAAGTTTTGACTGCATTTTAACTGGGACCTGACACATGAAGTTAGGTGTGGAGTCCTCCAATTGTGGTATCATATTGGCACTCACAAAATTTCAGATTTTTAAGCATTTTTTATTTCAGATGAAAGGTAATAGATTTTTAAACTTCATATTATTAATGGTAAGCATGCTACATGACTCATGCTATTTCTGACTAAGATTTGTTTGATTGAACGATCATTTGTTTGCCCACATGCTTTTACATCTGGTGCTACCCAAATCTTGTTAAATATGAAAGCATACTATGAAAGAAGAGCCACAGAAATGATTCTGACTACAATGGTTTGAAATCTATAAACTAAGAATTTCCATTTTTTGGACCCACTCAAATTCTCTTATAAGGAAGTGGAGGAGACAGAGTTAAGAGTTAATGAATAAGTTAGTTTACCTAATACTGGAGTGTCAAAATATGCATACACATTTTAAGCAATGTTATCTATTTATCACTTTTTTGAAGTTAAATTGAATTACAGTAACAATGTATAGTGTGTGTTCACTCACAAGAATGATGGTGACCGGGCTCAGTGGCTCAACCTGTAATCCCAGCACTTTGGGAGGCCAAGATGAGTGGATTACTTGATCCCACGGGCTTGAGACCAGCCTGGGCAACTTGGTGAGACCTCCTCTCTACAATAAATAAATAAATAAAATAATTTAAAAAAAACTTTAAAAAATGGTATTAATCTTTTGTTATTGGTAAATATTGAGTATTACAATTTTAATACAGTTTTTTCCTTTCTTAAAATGTGCACACTTTTTTGGCACCCACTGTATGTACTCCAGCTACACGAATAACTACATTTGTTAAGTCAGATTGAAGAACTCCAGGCTCCTCTTCTCCCCTTATTCTCCACCCTTCCATTCTGAGCAGTGTTTAGTGACTTTGAAAGAGCAGGTTTAGCTACACTCATGGAATCAGTGCATTTATCTACCTTCTTATTTCAACACAATCACTTCTCAACAGGCACAGTGGTCAGAAAAGGCACTATGGGAATGGGAGTGTGAGCTAAAAAGAAGTAGAGATTTGGTTCCTTTACTGTGAGATTGAGTTTGAATCCTTTTCAATGATCTTTCCAGGATAGGTTGGTAGTGGTGATAATGCTTCTGAAGACATACTACCAAACGAGTGCGATGTATTAAAAGAATTTTTTTTTTCTGTAGAATGATTTATGTTCCTCTGGGCATATTCTCAGAAAGGGAATTGCTGAATCCTTTGGAGGGTCAATTTCTAGTTCCTTTAGAAATTGCCACACAATTTTCAGTAGACGTTGGACTAGTTTACCCTTCCATCAACAGTGTAGAAGCATCCTCTTTTCTCTAATAGCAAACACATGGAACCATCCCTACTTACCATTGAACGTGGACCGGATAAAGAAAATGTGGGCTGGGTGTGGTGGCTCAATCCTGCAATCCCAGCACTTTGGGAGGCTTAGGTGAGAGGATTGCCTGAGCGCAGGGGTTCAAGACTAGCCTGGGCAACTTGGTGAGACCTTGTCTCTACAATAAATAAAAAAATAAATAAAATAAATAAAAAAATAAGGCATGGTAGTGCATGCCTGTAGTTCCAGTTACTTGGGAGGCTGAGGCAGAAGGATCACCTGAGCCCAGCAAGTAAAGGCTGCAGTGGCCGTGAGCATGCCACTGCACCCCAGCCTGGGCAACAGAGTGAGACTCTGAGACCAAACAAACAAACAAACAAAAAAGAAAATGTGGTACATATATACATGATGGAATATAAAGAGGGACAACATCATGGACTTCGCAGCAAATTAGATGTCATTAGAGACAGTCATACTTAGTGATCTATTGCAGAAACAAAGAACCAAATACCACGTTTTCACTCATAAGTGAGTTCTGAACATTTATCAGAATAGTACAAGGTGGGGATTGACAGTCATGGGACACTGCCAAGGGATGGGGAGCATGTAACACAAAGAATACTTGGTCCTAAACCAGGGGAAGTGAGGATCAGTTGGAATTGGAAGTCTAAATTTCACTTGCATATAGTTCACTTATGTTCCTAACCCCTACTTGTTCCCCACATCTCTATAATAAAATAAAGTCATAAAAAACCAAAAAATAGTCTTTTAACCACCCAAATATCGCTTGTGCAACCCTCTAATCCTCATAAAATCCCTGACCAGACTCCATGTTCCTTGTCCTTCAGAAAGCTGAAATCTCTGCCAATAATGTTTGGTACAGATTACCTTCTTCAGAACAACATAAATATGATATAGACTGCAGTGCAGTTGCAACAGCATGAAGTGAAAGGTGTTTTAATGCTAAAAGAGTTTTTACAACATGAATCAGATAGTCATAGGTAGAAGTGTGATAGAGTGACTCACCTCTAAATTTTACTGCATGAAATGCAAAAATTACTATGATAAATGAACATTTTTCTGACATAACTTGGAATTTCCTTCACATGGCATACATCTGTGCTGAGCTTTTATTGTTTCTTTTTTTTTTTTTTTTTTGAGTCAGAGTCTCACTTTGTTGCCCAGGCAGAGTGCAACTCACAGCCACTGCAACTTCGACCTGCTGGGGTCAGGCGATCCTTCTGCCTCAACCTTCCAAGTAGCTGGAACTACAGGTGTGCATCACCATGCCCAGCTAATTTTTTTTAGAGATGAGGCCTTGCCATGTTGCCCAGGCTGGTCTTGAACCCTGCCGACTCAGGCAATCCTCTTGCTTTCACCTCCCAAAGTGCTGGGATTACTGGCACGAGTCACTTCACACACACTTGTTGTTTTTTACAGAGAACTCTTCCTCTTGTTTGCTTACTCATCCCTGATCCCCTGGAAAAAAAAGGTATATTCTAAATCCCACTGAGATGCTACAGGGCAAATATGAATGAAACTGACTGGAGTACTTATCTTGGAAGATTATTGAAAAATAATGGAACAGAATTAGAAAATTTTTATTTATAAGACAAAAGAAACAAACAACATTCAAAGCCTTTGTATCTATTCTCTACATAGAACTGAAAGTATAATTGTGACATATATCTTGTTGTTCCTGATACCCTTGGCTAGTTCTTTCTACTTGAACATATTGACCAATATCTTACCTTCTCCATTTTTCTCTTTTAGTGTGACTCAGGTGAGTTTTCACCTTCTGTCATGCTCAGAATTGACATGGCATAAACATGTAATGAATGTAAGGTTGAATTTTAGAATATCTGAATTATCTTTAGAATTGATTGTTGCATAAGGGTACCAATATTTTTATCACTAGTCTCAAAGTACATTATGATGTTTGTCCTACATCAGGAATTTCTCAATCTAAAATCTGGAAAATAGCTGATATAACATATACTCAAAGATGACAATAAAAAAATACTCATTGGCCGGGCTTGGTGGCTCAGCCTGTAATCCTGCGCTTTGGGAGGCCAAGGTGAGTGAATTGCCTGAGCCTGCGGGTTCGAGACCTGCCTGGGCAACTTGGAGAGACCTCATCTCTACAATAAATCAAAAAAATTAACTGGGCATGGTAGCACGTGCCTATAGTTCCAGCTACTTGGAAGGCTGAGGCAGAAGGATCACTGGAGCCCAGCAGGTCGAGGCTGCGGTGGCCGGGAGCCGCCACTGCACTCCAGTCGGGCCATTGAGTGAGACTCTAATTCAAAAAAAAAAAAATACTCATCATTATTTACATAAACCAAACAAATCTTAAACATAAAGAACTGAAATGCCATTATTTGTTTTTCTTCTAGCTGAACTTATTAAAGAAAAGTGGCATAGAATTTAGGTTTTACTTGGTAGATTGTGTTAGTGTTGACATTTGATCTGGTGAAGCTAGATGGTGGTTCATGATGCCTGAGTTACCAGCACATTGGAAGTTCAAGGTGGAGAGGGATTGCTTGAGTCCAGGAGTTTGAGACTAGCCTGGGAAACATAGTGAGACCTTGTCTCTACAAAAAATAATTAGCCAGACATGGCGGCACGCATCTATAGTCTCAGCAACTTGGGAAGCTGAGGCTGGAAGATTGCTTGAACCCAGGATTCTGAGGCTGTGGTGAGCCATGATCATACAACTGGACTCCAACCTGAGTGACAGAGTGAGAACCAGACTTAAACAAATAAACAAACAAACAAACAGACAAACAAGCAAACAAAACTTTAAAAGAGATTTTAAATGGAATTGTTTAGTAATATTTTTATGGGCTGAAGAAGTGCATAAGCTAAAAATGTTATTACATGAATAGTGATTCAATGAACAAATATAAAGGAGAATTTCACATATGTAAATATTATCACCTCCCTCCATATAATTTCCTAACTGCATTGGTATAATATTGCTCCAAATAATTATCTCAATTTTTCCTTACATAGAAATTCTTAACATCAAGAATTTCTTGCTGCTAGTATTTCTAGATTCGTGTGTGTGTGGGTTGCAGTATAGATGATCGCCTCAAACATGTCTTGACATTCTGAGATCTGAACAAAACTCACATGATTAGGTGATTTTGCCTGGGAAACTGATGGCAAGTTTTTTATCAAGATGTCTTCTCTGTGATCTTACATAGACACAGGCTTTCATTTTAAAGCCTTGTTGCTTCTTGTATACTGCTGGAGGAGGATGACACTCTAACTCTTCTTTAAAGGACTCTCAATTTTATTTAACTTTTTCTGAGCAGATAGTCTCCTGCCATCATCCTTAATTGCTCTTTCTTCTCCTTTGAAGATCAACTCAGAGCATGGGTATAGAAACCTTACATTTTCCTTCATGTTTTCACTCCCCTCAAGCAGTTGTCTTAAGAAAATCCAGGTGATGAACTAGAGTGGTTGCTAATCACATGTTGTTAAAGAAAATTTAGAAAATGTGCTAAATATTTTTCTCATGGTTTGAAAAATAAATAAGGTTACTATAAAGTAAAAAAACCTAGATTTTTTTTTGATAAATGAGAAGGTCCCCAAATCTAGTAAATATGAAATATAAAATTTGCTAGAAAAGGTGATTGAAATTAAGACATATAATTAAGTTCATGATTTTTTTTATTAGTAGTGAACAGTGATGTTAATCAACACATTGAAAATTAAATGTAGCTGAAATAGCAGAGTCAGTTTTTTTTTCCAATCTTACTGACATTTTTCAAATTGTTGCCAACACACCAGTAAAATGTAATGACATTTTTTTCAGGATCTAAAGAGGATTGTGGATGTTGGTGAAATATATGTTACAACTCTTCACAGCTTGACAAACCACATCCTGGAAGTCTGTTTTGTTTTAATGTAGACAATTGCTCTATAATAGGAAAACCAGTTAAGAAAATTACTACCATTTGAAAAAGACTTTCACTTGAAACTACAGTAGAGGCCTTTAACGATGTAACACAACCAATTGCTGCTGTAAAATTCTGAAGAAAGACTTTCATAGGGAAAGCCTTTGATCATTGTGAACCTGCTCTCATCAACATTTTCCAACTAACAGTGAACTTTATCTCATCACTTTCATGAATTCTAGTGAGTGAAATGCACAGTAGAATCCAGTGCCTTTGGTTTCAAAGTGCAAAAGAGAGTTTCCACAGCTGCATTTCAAAGACCATGCAGATTCAGGTTGGATGGGCCAGTGAGGTGGGAATGGAAGACATAGGTCTTTGGCTTGCTCCCTGGAGCTCTCCCCTAGCTGCACACACGCTCTCCAAAGCCATTCCACTTGGATTTAATTTCTTGCAAACACACAGATACTTTCTGTCCCATTGCATAGCCACCTAATGCTTTATTCATCGGATTTGATTTATTTATACTGTGCCCATTTCTCCCAGTGTTCTGGCGTGAACTTAGTATACATTCAATATCCAAGGCAAATTGAGCAGCCCAATTGGATTTAATAAAAGAAAATACTTAGAAGGTAAGGATGGCCAGGTGATATACTCTCTTGATCCCGTCAGCTGTGAGCAATGAGGGTTTCAAAGGAGTTCCAAAAGTAAAAATAACTCTTATCTCTGAAATTCTAGAAAGCACAGTAGGGCTGGCAGTCACATTCCAAGTAGTGCATGAGAATGAGAGAGAGAGAGAGAGAGAGAGAGAGAGAGAGAGAGAGAGAAACAGTTTCCAAGGCAGCTGTTTGATGATAACTAGACTACTAGTCTTTAAGACCAACTTGCCATATTTCACTTCCACAATTCATTCAACAATTGCCAAGTTTCAATTCCAAAAACTTCGAGTATTTAAGGTGAAATTCTATTTTTAAAAGTAACGATATTGGAATAATCTAAAAGGAAATATAAACAATGAAGTATGAGAATGCTGTTGAATACTTTTGAAAAACTTGGTTGCCCTGGGTGAAGTGATCAGACTCCACATCACACAAATAGAGTATTGTTTGAGATGAAAATAAAACAAGAGAGTGCCTTGAATTTAATTTTAGGCTGATTAAGAGCATAGACTCTGGGTGTCAAGTACATTTTATAGCATATGAAAAACAGTCAAATCTGATAAGAGATTTCGATCATCTTTTTATCAGACATGGTTTAACCAAGAACACAGAGAGTGATCATGTGTTCAAAAAAGAAAGGGTTTAGTATATGAACCAAAGAGGTACATAATTGTTGGAAGAACTGGAACCAAGGGAGCTAAAAATAAATAGCTCAACCTGAAATGTCAGATACTTGATGGGTCTAAAGACCTCACCAGGAAGCTGCTACAGTTCTCAGGCATCTCTAGGAAGCTTCCATCAACATGCTTAGCCTACAGTGGTAAGGGTGATGATTCTAGAGATTGAAACTCCCTATATAAAATTAACATCAGGTCACAGGGTAAAAGATTTAGAAGAGACCTGAGCCCTGAAAAGATGCAGCTATGGTTAGAATTTAACAAATCTCTTGTTTCTAGTTTTGCTTTCACTCCAATAGAGAGCAATTGATTATCTTTATCTCCTGACCCTTGGGGAGGGGGGAAGTACCCTGCAAGGCTGATAAACATATTCTCCCTTAAACAGTGGGCCTAAGACTTCATAGATACAAAAGCAGAGGTTGAAGAACAGAAGTGGCTCCAATCTCTAGGGACCCCACCTCCCTCATAACTTCCTCCTAAACTACCCCCATATTGTCTCACTGCCCAGGGGCTGGTAGCCAATAGTCATGGGACTTGTTTTGTAGGAAGCATCTATTGAAAATCCTAAGAATAGCGTTTGAGATATTTTTCAGACTTTGTGCTCTGATGGGCCCAAAGTTCACTCAGGCCTAGAACACATACGAGGAAGCTGGCTCCACTGGTCCTGTGATGACCCTCCTGCAATGCCCCCTCCCAGAAATTGACTCTGACATAGAGGCATTTCGGTACCTCCATGACATCATCAACAAGTCAGTAATCCCTAGCCCCTTGCTCTCCAAAATGCTTTTAAAACCCTAGCCTCTGTATTTTCAGGTAGGTGGATTTGAGAAATATCTCCCATCCTCCTCACTCAGCTGTTATGTGATGTTAAAAAGTGGGCACAAGAACCTGGTCAGGCTGTAGCAAGACCAGTAAGAAGTCCCTGGGTCTTGTGTTTGTCCACACTTCTGATTGCAACTGCCCTGAAAAAAATAATGACTTCTTCTCTTTAATCTTACAAAACTCTTGCAAACTTTTCACTGCCAAACTCTATCCCAGAACCACACAAAGAAAAGAACTGTGGGAAATGTAGTTCTTGCATTTACAATCTTACTTGCATCCTTGGATTAGACCTTAGAAGGGAGGTAGAGGCCATGGTAAATTGGTAGTGAACTCTACAGCCCAGTGTTTGAAAGCAACATCAGGGAAATAAGGGAATTTATGTTACAGATATAAAAACATAAAAATTACTGGCAAATTAAACATTGGAGAAGAAAATTAAACACTCAATTTGCAAAATATGTAAAAAAAATGAAAGTTTAGTTTTTACACTTGTATAGACAAAATCTAGAATTCTGGAAGTCTAACTTCTTGGTGTTTAGCAAATTAAGAATGTGTATTACCAGAGGAATTGGCTTAAAAGGATGATTTATTTTAACATGGATTTACTGCCAGTTTCTGTGGTGGACATATCTTGTGTCTCTGCCCGTCTCATAAACCAATAAACTCTTCTTTTCTCAAGAACCTTATGACAACCTCAGTCCCCCAAGACACATAATATTTATAAAATCTTTGCTCACAGTTGATTTATCCATGAAAAGGTATTTGGTTCAAGCTAGGTTGATAAGATTCTTCTCAGGAAATTTTAGGTGAGACTTCATTTCTCTTGAGCCTTCCAGATCTAACTTTGGAAACTTGAGCTAGCCAAGTTCTACATCCTTTGTGAACCAGAAAGCCAATATTCTGAGAGATAAAAATAAAGAGGAAGTCTAGGGAGAATCTGACTTAGGAGAAATAGTGAGAGCTATACAACTTCCCAACTCCCGGCTGCATTCTCTTTTGGAGAAGTGGAATTGTTGCCCTCAGAGTCTATGAAATAGTTCTTTGTCCATATGAAAAATCCTATCTTACCAGCCCATCTGAGATATTTTTTTTCCCTTGAATTAGCTCCTATTACTTGCAACCATAAACCTCTCACAAAAAAGTGTCACTACATTTAAAATATTAGTCATTTTAGAAAGCATCTCAATTTAATTCAAGAGAGTGTCACTTGGATAATATAATTTTGTTATTGCTGATTTTCTTTCTGATTCATCTGTTCATTTTAATGATCTTATTTTTCTTACTACTCGGTGATTTTGGAACTTTTAACTGACCTTCCTTCTTCTATTTCTCACCTCCCAATCTGACAAGAAGATGAAAAGAAAAATAAAATCTGAAATTCAAATCGTGTGGCTTGGACTTGCTAAAAACACCAGTAAATGAGAGGCAATTAAATTTAATGACAAAAATGAGGCTCTAGTAAGGTTTCAAAGTAGTCTGTTCCTAAACCTGTGGGGCATATGAAGCATAATATTATCTTTTAGCAATATAATCAAAGCTGTACTCTGGAGAGAATGCACTGGATTTCACATAAAATGACAGATTGCCAACTTCTCTTTAGCAAGGTAATTGGCCACACTGGCAAGTATGTTATTGCCAACATAAAATATAGTAATAGGTGTGGAAACCTGAACTGGCAACAGTAGATTTAGCAAGTAAGTTAAAAACTTGGCAGAGAAACATTTATTGCAACTGGCTTTCATATAAGGTAAATGATACACACACACATACACATACACATGGAAAGAGAAAGGTGAGGGAGAAACAACTTATTGATGCTACAAAGTCTTACGAAAAAATGCATATTATTACAGATATCTGCTTCATCAGTCTCGTAAGAAAAACAATAATTGTCACTTCATGTATTATTTCTAGCCATTGCCTTTGTATTATTGCATTAAAGCCAATTTTATTCGCTTAGGCCAAAACACAAAATGTGACCACAAAAGCATTCAACAGGAAACATTTATGACTTAAATAATTCAGCCAGCAGAAGAATTTAGATTGCTTAGTTTCCTTTAAATAATTTAGAGGTGGCACTTAAAGGCACTGACTAATCGATCTACCCATAAATTGAGGAGCAGAATTATGGTGTAAAATTTTTTATATTTAAATCTTAGGGGTCTTTTGTCTTTTATTCCAGAATAATGAATCTGAAAAAAAATGGTTCTAAAATAAATGGGTTATAAATAAACTCTTAAAATATCAGCTTGTAGCAGCTTATTAGTGCTTTGGGGGATGAGTCTTCCACAAGGAGCTAAAAGACTATAGCCCGATATAAGACCCAGTTGGAGTAAAACCTTGTACTTTTCCTGCAAGGCTCAGGTTACATAAATCATTTTCCATTTTTTAGACAACATATTTTGGAAAGAAGGACCACCGTTCCCATGAATGTTTGATGTATTGCTCTTAAAATATGCTCTTACAATGCTTTAATTTTCTACATTAGTAATGTAGCAAATAAAAATGCTTTCAGTTTTAGGAGAATAGGTTAAGTTGCATTCAGGTAGAGTCATGAGATAGCTTTTTGCATTAAAATTCAAATCACTCAAAGGATACTTGGATAATAAACTCACAGGTTTCTCTCTGCAATAGTTTGAATATGTCTTCCAAAGTTTATGTGTTGAAAATTTAATCCCAACTGCAACAGTGTTGCCAGGTAGGATCTTTAAGAAGTGCTTAGGTCATGATGACAGAGACCTTATTGATGGATTAATGTCATTATTGCAGAAATGGGTTCATTAGTGAAAAAGTAGTTTTGTTATAAAAGGGAATCTGGCCCTCCCTTGCTGTCTCTAGCCTTGTGATGCCCTCTGCCGTGTTATGATGTAGCAAGAAAGCCCAATGCAGTCCCTTGATCTTGGACTTCCCAACATCAAGAACCATGAGACAAATACATTTCTGTTCGTTACAAATTACCCAGTCTGTGGTGTCTTATTATAAAAGCACAAAATGGGCCAAACCAGAAACTTGGTACTGAGAAGTTGGGCTGTTACTGTAACAAATACATGCAATTCCCACTTACAATGGTTCAACTTGATGATTTTTTTGACTCTATGGTTGTGCAAAAATAATACACATTGAGTAGAAACTGTACTTTGAGGATCTATACAATTATTTTGTTTTCACTTTTAGTGCAGTATTCAATACATTACATGAGATATTCAAAACTTCTTTATAAAACACTGTGTGTTAAAGATTTTGACCGAGCCTGTAGGCTAATGTAAGTGTTCTGAGCTCAAAGCTGTGATGTTCAGTAGGTTCGGTGAACTAAATGCATTTTTGACTTATAATATTTTCAATTTACAAAGAGTTTATAAAGATGCAAGCCCGTCTTTAAGTTGAGGAACATCTGTACCTGATAATGTGGAAGAATTTGGAGAGCAGACCAAAAAACAAAAAACAAAAAACTATATTGCCATAAGTGGAGTATTAACGATAATTCTGGTGAGGGCTCAGAAGAAGAGAACAACTGTAGGGAAAACCTGAAACTTCTTAGAAATTATTTAAGGGGCCATGATTAGACTACTGGTAGAAATATGGACAGTAAAGATCATTCTGATGAGGTCTCAGTTAGAACTAAGGAACAAGGTATTGGAAACTGGTGCAATGGTCATCATTGTTACACAGCTGCAAAGAATTGGTGGAATTGTGTTTGTGTCCTAGGATTGTATAAAAGGCAGAATTTAGGAGCCATTAGCTAGGATAGCTGGAAGAATAAATATTTAAGCCGTAAAGTGCTCAAAGTACAGGATGACTCCTTTTGGCCACTTACAGTAAAATGAGGGAAAAACAAAATAATTTAAAGATGGAATTTATAATTAAAAGGAAGGTAGAATAAACATTTTGAAAATGTTCAGTTTGATGTGTAAAGAATAAGCAACATGTTTTGTAGAGCAAACCAAGGTTGTGGCCAAGAGACTGTTTACTAAAGAGATTAATACAGAGAGAAGGAAGTCAGGTTCTATTCACCAAGACAATGAGAGAATGACCCCAAAGGCATTTAAGGGATCTTCGATGCTAGCTAGGACCTTGAGGTCAGGGTTTTCAGAGAGGTGCCCGCAGGATTTCAGTATTTGCTGTCCTGTGCTGACTCAGGACTCTGCTCCTCAAATTTCAGCACAGCATCCCTCAGCTGTCACAGCCATGGATCAAGTGGATCCAGGCGTGACTTGACCAGCCACTCTGGAAGGTACAAGCAGTAAATTTTGGTGGCACCCATGTAGTGTTAATTCTGCAGGCATGTAGGATGCAAGAGCTGTGTGGCCATGGCAGCCTCCACCTTGATTTCAAAGGATGTCACAAACAGCCTGGGGGCCCAGGCAGAGATTTGCCACAGGGACAGAGGAACCAGAGAGGGTCCCCAATAGGGTAATGCCTAATAGAAAATGGGAGTAGGGCAGGCCCCTGAGACTCTGGAACTCTAGGGCTACCAGTGTGTAGCTCCAGCCTGAAAGAAATACAAGTGTGAGTAACCAACCCATGAGAGCTGCTGGGTGGGCTCCCCCAGCAAAGCCAAGGATGTAGGATTTCCTGAGTCCTTAGGAGCCCAAGTCTCACCCCAGTGTGCTCAGGATATAGGATATACAGTCAAAGGAGGTTATTCTGGCATCTTATTCTTTTTTTTTTTTTTTTGAGTTGGAGTTTCACTCTGTCGCCCAGGCTGGAGTGAAGTGGCATGCTCACAGTCACCCATGTCAACCTGCTGGATTCCGGCGACCCTTCTGCCTCAGCCTTCCAAGTAGCTGAAAGTACGGGTGTGCACTACCACACTTGGCTAATTTTTTGATATGTTGTAGAGACGAGGTCTCACCAAGTTGCCCAGGCTGGTCTCGAACTCCTGGGCTCAGGTAGTCCTCTCACCTTGGTCTCCCAAAGTTCTGGTATTACAGGCTTGAGCCACTGTGCCTGGCCTATTCTGATATCTTGAGATTTAATATTGTTTTCCCTTTTGGGGTTTAGACTTAACTGGCATCAGTCATCCCTTTTTTTCATGCCTATTTTTCCTTTTTTTTGAAACGGGAATGTCTATCCTATGCCTATCTCAGCACTGTATTTTGGAAGAAGATAACTTGTTTCATTTTAGAGGCTCACAGCTAGAGGAACATTTGCCTGAGGATAAATAGTTCTTTGAGTTTCACCCATATAGGATCTAGATGAAGAACTGGACTTTGGACATTTGAATTGATGCTGGAACAAGGTAAGACTTTTGGTGGTTATTGGGATGGGATGAATGTATTTTGTGTGTGAGGAGGATATGATTTAGGGGCGTGACTGGGATAGAATGCTATGGTTTGAATATGTCCCCGAAGTACATATGTTGGAAACTTTATCCCCAATGCAACAGTGTTGAGAGGTAAGACTTTTAAGAATTGATTAGGTCATGAGGACTCTGTTAAAAAAGTGAGTTTGACTCTCTCTTGCTCTCTCTCTCTCTCTCTCTCTTTTTCCACGCAATGTCTTCTACCATATATGATGCACCAAGAAGACCCTCACCAGATGTCTCTCCTTAATTGTGGATTCTCCAATTCTGTGGGCCAAATAAATTTCTGTTCACCCAGTCTGTGTATTCTGTTATAATAGCACAAAGGAACTGAGACATTCTCCTTGACCAAGTCAAACAACAAACAAACAAACAAATAAAAACCAAATAAAACAGGCATCTGCTTACATATTTATGGTAATTGAATTGTTTGGCTTTGAAACACACAATACTGCTTCAACAAAACATAATTAAAAAAAATTCAAGTTACGAAGGCAAGGAACACATTACACAAATTTGCATAACAAAGTGGTTTGATTTAGAAATTTAAACTTTATAATAAGATTGTATTAAATTTGTAACATTAAAATTAAGAGAGATAAATAAATTAAATACTTATAAACTCCTTACATTACTAGATGATTAAGTTTAAGGAAATAAACAGGTAATTTACCATTTTGGCACTGTTTATTAAAAACAATTCCATAGAGAGCAGTTGCAACTAGGTTAAAAAATGTACTGTTTTTATTAACATTTTATTTACTGTTTTATTTCTTTTGTTACTATTTTTATTACAATATGTATTTTATTTTAAAATCAGTTTTAATGAGGTATACTTTATGTTAATAAAATTCGCATTTTAAAAGTGTAGATTGAGGACTTTTGACAACAGTATACACCTACTTGACCACTATCTCCATGAAGAAAGAGCACACTTCCAATACCCCAGAAAGTTCTCTTATG
Source organism: Carlito syrichta (assembly GCF_000164805.1). Lineage (NCBI taxonomy): Eukaryota > Metazoa > Chordata > Mammalia > Primates > Tarsiidae > Carlito > Carlito syrichta. Next base: position 174,718 of record NW_007259689.1, on the reverse strand, counting down.
TCCCTTTGCTGCACACCTCCTCAGACTTCCCACTTTCCAGAGCTAGGCAACTCTAGATTTATTACAGATTTTTTTCACTTGTCTCAGAATTGCTTTATACACAAATCTAATTATTTTATGTCTTATGTCATTAAGCATAATGCCTGTGAGATTCATTAATGTTATTGCAAGCATCAGTAGTTTATTCCATTTATTTACCAAGTTGTATTACATTGTATGAACACATGATAATCTGTCCATTCACATTTTGATGGACATTTCTGTTGTTTCCAACTGTTGGCTTTTTTGATATTTTATTTTAAGATTGCTTCAATTCTGAAATAATTTCAAACTAAGACAGAAGTTGCAAGAATGACATAAAGCATTTTGTTTTCCCTTCATCATTAACGAATTAGTTGACAATGTGATGTTTCATCACCCCAAATTCTTTAGTGTCTAACTCCTATAAACAAGGACACTCCCCTACAAAACAACCATCAAAATTAACATTGATGCATTGTCCTCATCGAATCTACAGACTCCATTTAAATTTCATCAATTGTCCCAAGAATGCAAACTATGTTTGCACATTGCAATCTCTTTCGTGCCCTTCAACCAGAAGTAGTTACCCAGTTTCTCCCTGCCTTTCATGACCTTATTATTGAAATTACAGCCAGTTACCTTGTAGAATGTTCCTCAATTGGGATTTACCTGATGTTTTTTCATGATTAGATTCAAGTTATGCATTTTTGGCATAACTTGGATCTAATCTAAGAATAACAGAGAAGTGATATTATGTTCTTTTTATTGTATCCTATTAGTTACTACACAATTTCAATTTTTCCCATTACTGGTGATGTTAGCTTTGATCACTTGATTAAAGTGTTATTTGCTGTGCTTCTTCACTGTGAAATTACTCATGTGCCCTTTTGTGGTAAGTATTTTATAGGAAGATACTTTGAGACTATATAAATTCCCATTGCTCATCAAATTTGAATCAACTCATTTTAATGTCCCCTGATATGTCGTGGCTAAATTAATATTCCTGTGACAAACTGTGATTTCCTAATTCTATCATTCATTCTCCATTTATAAGTGGACATGATGACAAACATACTTTCTTTTATCTGTGTCTATTTATTTGTTTATTTCTATCAATATGAATCCATGGATTCCTATCTTCTAAATGACTTTTTAATTGATAAATTGTTCCAATGTGCCCAGTTAGAGTCCCTTTAAATAGTCATTTTTAATCTGGCTTCTTTCTTTTTTGAGGTCTTTTGAGAATTTCCTGGTTGATTTTTAATTTTCCCTGTACCAGCTCTAAAATAAAAAATTAACCATTTCACCAATGAGCCTTGGTTCCTTTTAGTGGTAGAGGTAGTTAGAAACCAAGATCTGGACCCTAGATATGTTCATTGTTCTTGGGGTGACACTGATTCAGATACCTCCTCAATGGACAGAATTAGGAAGTGAATGTATGTATATATGCATGCACATTTAAATATATATGATATCATATATATATAGATATATATACACACACACATATATATTCCTGAGTTCATTTGATACTTTTAATTTCAGTTCAACAGCAAAGTATTTATTCTAGTTTTCTCCCTTTTTATATTTGTAACTCTCCTCTCTGAAGAAACATAGATCCAATAATCTTCAATAACTTAGTGAGTTAATTCTTCAGTATGTACTGATCTCCCTTTGCCACTGTCATCATCCCCTTTATCCTTTACTTGGGTGTTTTCCTCCTCAAGCTTAGGCTCTGTTAATGACCTCCAATTCTACATATGAATGCATGGACATGGTCCTCATTTTGTTCTGGCTCCATTTTTTTTTCTGTTTCAAAGCTCAGCTCTGCTCTGGGAATGTTGTTTTCATCTCTGGCTACATGAAGGGTGAGTCAGCTTAGGAGTTACTGTCTACAATTTCAACCAAGTTTAAGGCCAGAGGGAAAAGATAGATTCTTCCTCTTAGATTCCTAGCAAAAGCTCCAGTGTTTCAATGGCTTTGACAAAGTCACGTGTCCATCCCTCCACTAATTACACAATCAAGAAAATCTGTCTGCTGAAGCCAAATGTGATGGTATGGCAATAAGTGGGTATAAAACAGCTTTTCATAAGAAATTACAAGTACAGCTGGGCTCGGTGGCTCAGCCTGTAATCCTGCGCCTTTGGGAGGCTGAGGTGAGTGGATTGCCTGAGCCTGTGGGTTCGAGACCCGCCTGGGCAGCAAGACCTCATCTCTACAATAAATCAAAAAATCAGCTAGGTGTGGTAGTGCATGCCTGTAATTCTGGCTACTTGGAAGGGTGAGGCAGAAGGATTGCCGGAGCCCAGCAGGTCGAGGCTGCGGTGGCCAGGAGCGGTCACTGCACTCCAGTCTGGGTGACAGAGTGAGACTCCAACTCAAAAAAAAAAAAAAAAGAAATTAGAAGTACTATTTTAAAAGAAGACTAAAGAGATGTGAGAGGAAAAAAAAACAGTCTATTTATACTACCTTCCTTCATGAAAAATTATTATCAAGTAAAGCTTCTGATTCTGTTGTAGTTAACCTTCGACACCAACAAAGGGCTCACATACCCCTTAGAGTACTGTCTTAATTGTGTCTAAGATTTCATGACTACATCAGAGGTCTAACGTGAGTGTCCAGAGGTTGACACATTTTCTAAAATCTGGTTTAATTCTGTGAACACTTGAATAGTTCTCAGGCTGGGAGATTTTGCCTAAAATTCTGAAAATGACAAATGTTTAAGTGTAAAATTTGTGTTTTTGAATGCTTTAATTAACATCAAATAAAATAATGATCTCAAGGATAAGTTAAAGGAGACTAAATGGAATTATTTGTTTATAAATTCACCTCATGTCAGATGTTGGGGTCAGTGTTTTCAACATATTGCTATTGGTTCAATAACTTCTTACCTGGATCTAATTTAGTATTAGAACTTCTCTCCCTCAGCCAACCCTTTTCTTTCTTAAGTGATTATACCTCTAATTGTTAAACATTATTGAATTTTTTCAGATGCTGTCATGTGCTACATAATGACATTCTGATCAACGATGAACTGCATGTACAACCATGGTCCCATAAGAATATCATGAAGCCAAAAAATTCCTCTCCCCTAGTGACATTGTAGCTATAAAGCAATGCATTTACTTATGCTGCTCTTGAACCTGCGTAGGCCTAGGCTAATGTGTATGTTTGTATCTTAGTTTTCAACAAAGCTTAAATGGTAAAAAAGTAAAAATAAATAAAAATAGTAAAAACTTATAGAATATGACCATAAAGAAAGAAAATATTTTTGTCCCTACTGTGCAGTGAGTTTGTGTTTTAAGCTGTGTTATTACAGAGGAGGAAAATAGTTAACAAAATAAACATTTTATATAGTAGAAAAGTAACAGTAAGCTATTAAAAAAAGATTTTTAAAAATTTAGTGTGGCCTAAGTATATAATGTTTATAAAATCTACAGTAGTGTACAGTAATGTCCTGGGCCTTCACAATCTCTCACCACTCACTCATTGACTCACCTGAACAATTTCTAGTCATGCAAGCTCCATTCATGCTAAATGCCCTATACAGGCATACCATTTAAAGAAATCGATTATATTGTATTTTTGTTTAAACTCTTCTATGTTTAGATATACAAATACTTACTATTGCATTACAATTGTCTGCCGTATTCAGTACACTAACTATACCAACATCCCAACTGTGGTAGTAGGCTGTTGGTATAGTAGTAGTACAACATCTAGGTTTTTGGAAAGACACATCATAGGATGCACAACAAAATTCCATAATGACATATTTCTCAGAACTCATACCTGTTCTTAGTGATGCACGACTGTTCAAGGATCAGACATTGACTGATTTGGGGCTGTTAAGAGTGCAATGGATCTTTAAGGAAGTAGGAATCATCCATGAGACGTTGTAACCCACCTGGCCACCAGCATGTGGGCTGTCTGAATCTTAGCCAGATTTTCTTTTACTTATTTTACACATCCAAACAAATTGTCAAAAATTTCCCAACCACTAATTAACAAGTATCATTTTGTCATGTTAAAAGTAGACCATAGTGGGTTCCGGTAAGATGGCGATGGTGTAGGTGGACCTGTGAGATTCTCTGAATGTGAGTTCACCAAAAGACTCTTACTTTTCTTCCCCCATCCCCCAGCCCACAACCAGCCATGCTGGTCTGAGGCCCGGGGACCTTCGGTCCCAGGCAGGGCCGGATATTGCGGCACCCTGCTGCTGCTGTTCCACCATACGCAACTCCCGCCTGTGTGGGAGTCTCACGTCTCAGCTCCCTCGTTGGCTACATCATCTCTCGCCCAGCACCCAGCACCAAGCCGCCGGTCACTCAGGGAGGCTCTGGGCACCCGCCCCTCAGAGACACCAGTCCCATTCCTGGCTGAAATACCCTATGGGGGGCCCAGGACCACTCTTGTTCCTCACTGCCTGCCCTTTGGAGCTTTGGAGTTCTGGAGCTCTGGGCCCACCCTGGCTGAGGCACTCAGTGTGTGACCCCAAGCTTGGGGACCCAGACAAGCAGAGAGAAATGGATCTGCAAAAGTGAATCTGCCTCGGCCATTCTCCAGGCAGAGATTTCCATTGCCCTGCCCACCTATCAGCAACCCCCACCTCAGTTCCTAAGGTAATGTTGCTAAATAGGAGACAAAGTCCCACTCCTATGCTGAATCAGACAAAAGCAACTCCCAGGCAGCAGGCTAAAAAAAAAAACAAACCCAAACTGTGAGCAAATCTAGTTGCCTGCAACGAAAAACAAAAGGGAGAGGCCGGAGATCAGAGCTGATGTGACTATAGTCTGATCTCTTATTTTGACTTGTGATTTTATCATTTTGACTGTTTGTTTTGATCATATTTGTTATTTGCTATCTGACTTACACTGTTTCATGATTTTATTGGTCTGTCTCTGTGTAGCTAACAGTAATCTTTAGGGAATCTTTCTTACGTGTCTTTTTTCACTTCTCTCTGGCCTTGTGTCTCTTTCTCATCTGATAGTTGGTATGTATGTCTATTTTTCCTCTCGCTCTTCTCTCTTTCTAACTTCCTATTGACCCCCCATCCTCCATTATTTTCCTCTTTTATACCCCCTTTTTAATCTAGGGACCAAGCCTACATACTGTTGCATGGACAGATTGTAAGGCAGAGGGAAATAGGTTCCAGGGTGCTCATACACCTGTCCGTGGATGCTAGAATCAGCATATACATTCTGAACCACAGCTTCCCCCTCAATTAAACCTCAAAACTGCAAAAAGTAC
>NW_007259689.1:165482-168563 GCF_000164805.1 Carlito syrichta | reverse complement strand
GAGGGAGAATTAAAATCTTTCCCAGCTATCCAATCCCTAAGAACTTATGCTGCCACCAAACCACCTCTACATGAAATGCTTAAGAAAGTACTAAACACAGAAGAAAAGGAAAAAAGAACAACGTTCTTCACAAGAGTACAGGAAAAAGAATAAAATATACATGAACCAACCCCAAAACCAAAAGAAAGACAAAAAAACCTAGAGGAAGAACAATAACTCTATAAGAACTCTATGATAGGGATGAACTCTCACGTTTCAATAATTAGCCTGAATGTGAATGGACTAAATGCACCACTGAAAAGACATAGAATGGTAAAATGGATAAAATATCAACAGACAACAATATACTGCCTTCAAGAGACCCACCCCACTAGAAAGGATATACACACACTCAAAGTAAGAGGATGGGAAACAAATTTTCAGGTGAATGGAACACAAAGAAAGGAGGATTGTGATTCTAATTTCAGACAAAATACCATTTAAGCTATCAAAAATTAAAAAAGATAGAGATGGCCACTACATAATGATAAAAGGTTCACTCCACCAACAAGAAATATCTATCTTAAACATACACGCACCCAATATAGTTGCGCCAACTTTCATAAAGCAACTTCTAGGGAAACTAAAGAAAGATATTGACTTTAACACCATCATAACTGGGGATTTTAATACCCCACTCACAACCCCAGACAGATCATCAGGACAAAAAATCAGCAAGAAGATCCAGGACCTCAATGTGACTCTGGACCAAATGGACTTAATTGATACCTACAGAACATTCCATCCAAAGACCACAGAATACACATTTTACTCATCACCACATGAACGTATTCTAAGATCAACCACATAATTGGCCATAAATCAAGCATAAGCAAATTTAAAAGGACCGAAATTCTACCATGCACCTTCTCGGAACACAGTGGAATAAAAATAAACACGAACACCAACAATGTCCCCCAAACCCACAAAGACATAGACACTAAACAGCATGATGCTAAAAAACTCCTGGGTCAATGATGAAATCAAAACAGAGATCAAAAGATACCTGGAAACAAATGAAAATGAAGAAAAATCTTACCAAAATCTCTCGGACACCTTAAAAGCTGTAGTGAGAGGGGAATTTATATCCCTGCAAACACGCATGAAGTAAATGGAAGGAACACAAGTTAACAGCCTAAGAAGCCACCTAAGGAAGCTAGAAAAGCAAGACCATAAAAACCCTAATTTCAGCAGAAGAATCCAGATCACCAAAATAAAAGTCCAAATTCAGGACATAGAAGACAAAAAGATAATACAAAAAAATCAATGAAACTAAAAGCTGGTTCTTCAAAAGGATAAACAAGATCGATGGTCCCCTAGCTAGACTGACCAAGAAAAAACAAGAAAAAAACCTAATAAGCACAATCAGAAACACAAAAGATGAAGTCACATCTGACCCTGAAGTAATACAAAAGATCATTAAAGACTACTGTGTACACTTGTATGGAAACAAACTTGAAAACCTTTAAGGAAAATGGAGGACTTTCTGACATCACACAACCTACCTAGGTTGGAAAAAGAAGAAATTGAGACCCTAAATAGACCAATAGCAATCAAGGATATTGACTACATGATAAGAAAACTACCTACAAAAAAAAAAAGCCCTGGAACAGACAGCTTTCCAGCAGAAAGACATTTAAGGAGGAGTTTATACCAATCCTACTGAAGGTATTCTAGGCAATTGAGAAAGATGGAACTCTCCCCAAATCATTTTATGAAGCTAACATCACATTGATACCCAAGCCAGGTAAAGACCCAATAAAGAAAGAGAACTACAGGCCAATATCTTTGATGAACATAGATGCTAAAATTCTCAACAAGATCCTAGTGAACCAGATTCAACAACACATCTCAGAAATCATCCATCATGACCAAGTGGGCTTTATCTCTGTGATGCTAGGCTGGTTTGACATTCGTAAAACCATAAATGTAATTAAATACATTGACAGATGTCAAAACAAAAAACACATGATTATATCATTAGATGCAGAAAAAGCTTGTGATAAAATCCAGCACCCCTTCTTGATAAAAACCCTCGAACAGCTAGGCATACAGGGAACATACCTCAAAATAGTAAAAGCCAACTACGAGTAACCCACAGACAGCATACTCCTAAATGGACAAAAACTGGAACCATTTCCCCTGAAACCTGGAACGAGATAAGGATGCCCACTCTCACCCCGCCTGTTCAATATAGTATTGGAAGTCCTGGCTAGAGCAATCAGAGAAGAGAAGACAATCAGGGGTATTCAAATAGGAAAAGAGGAAGTCAAGCTATCTCTCTTTGCAGATGACATGATCGTGTACCTTGAAAACCCAAGAGAATCTGTCAAAAACCTCCTTACACTGATAAAGGACTTTGGCAAAGTCTCAGGATATAAAATAAATGTGCAAAAGACAATCACATTTCTTTACACCAATAATAAACAAACAGAAACCCAAATAAAAAGCACAATTCCATTCATTCCATTCACAATAGCCAAAAAAAAAGAAAGAAAGAAATATCTTGGCATCTTCCTAACCAGAAATGTGAAAGACCTTTACAATGAAAACTACAAAACACTGCTCAAAGAAATCAAAGATGACACAAACAAGTGGAAAAATATCCCATGCTCATGGGTTGGAAGAATCAACATTGTGAAGATGTCCATCTTACCTAAGGCAATCTAAAAATTCAATGCAATACCCATCAAATTACCAGCAACATTCTTCTCACACCTAGAAAAAACAACACAGGACTTCCTATGGAAACACAAACATCCATGAATAACCAGAGCAATCCTCAGCAAAAAAAACAAAACAAAACAACAAAGCAGGCAGTATCACATTACCAGACTTCAAACTTTACTATAAAGCTACAATCATCAAAACAGTTTGGTATTGGTATAGGAACAGGCATATAGATCAATGGAATAGAATTAAGATTCCAGACGCAAAACTTTAATTTCTCAACCAACTCATCTTCGACACAGCCCCCACCACCTACCACTGGGGAGAGGAGAACCTATTCAGTAAATGGTGCTGGGAAAACTGACTGACCAC
>NW_007259689.1:156167-165186 GCF_000164805.1 Carlito syrichta | reverse complement strand
CAGACATCCAAGCAGCCAAGAGACACATGAAGAAATGTTCAACCTCACTAATCATCAGGGAGATGCAAATCAAAACCACACTGAGATACCACCTGACTCCAGTCAGAATGGCAATTATCAACAATTCAAAAAATAACAGCTGCTGGAGAGGGTGTGGCGAAAACGGAACACTGCTACACTGTTGGTGGGAGTGTAAACTAGTGCAACCTCTGTGGAAAGCAGCGTGGCAATTCCTAAAAGCTCTAAATATTAAGCTCCCATATGACCCCACAATCCCTCTACTGGGAATATATCCTGAAGAACTCAATTCACTCCATAAAAAAGATACCTGCACACGTATGTTTATCGTAGCATTGTTCACAATAGCAAGAACCTGGAAGCAAACATGCTGACCATCAAAAGAGGACTGGATTAAAAAAATGTGGTACATATACATGATGGAATACTATGCAGCCATAAAACAGAACAAAATCATGAATTTCGCAGCAACCTGGATGGAACTAGAGTCTATAATACTGAGTGACTTCTTACAGAAACAAAGATCTGAGTGTCACATGTTCTCACTCATATAATGGACCTTGAACATCCAATGTAATACTATAAGAAAATGACAGTAGAGGGAAACTATGGTGGGGGGGAGGGAGATGGGATTAGCGGTAGCAAACATCTGTCTGGGGACAGGGAAACACCTCTTATCAACAGGATGCCTGAATGAAATGTATTTGTATACCTAACCCTTAACTGCCCCCACACTACCATAATAAAAAATATTGATAAAAAAATAAAATAAAATAAAATCTTATATGGTAAAAATATCAAAATACATGTAAATGGTCTAAACATTCCAATTAAAAAACAGAGATATCACTCAACATCTTTAAAATAAAATATTTTAAAAATGTGAAAAAACAGAGATTGTTAGAGTTCATAAAAAAGCAAGAACCACCTATATGCTGCCTATAAAAAAACTACTTTTAATATAAATACAAATATATTTTAAAGTAAAAAGGATCAAAAAAACATGTATTGTATTAACACTAATAAAAATAAAGTAAGAGTGACTATTTTCGATTATACATGTAGATTTCAGAGCAAATAATATCAGAAAAGTAATTTCACAATGATAATGTTATCAAGGGAACATAAGCCTAAATGTTTACACAACTAATCAGTAAGCTTCAAAATATATTATGTGAATATTGATAGAAATGTAAGGATAAATGAATTAACCTATAATTGTAGTAAAAAAATTCACCACTTCCCTGTCAGTATTTGATAAGACATGAACAATTTTAAGCATGTAGAAGACTTGAACACTATAAAAAATGTGACTTAATTGACATTTATAAACTAGTCCATCAAACAACAGCTGAACACACATTATTTTGAAATATACACCTAGTATTTACCAAGATAGACCAAATTCTGGGGTGTAAAATTTCTCCTTGAATTTTTAAAGAGATAAGCACTACAAAGTATGTAATCTGACTACATGAAATTATATTAGGAATCAATAAGAGAATAATTTTAGGAGTATCCCCAAGCACTTAGAAACAAAGTAACACAGGTTAAAAGGATTCATGGTTCAAAGGAAAAATTTAAAAGGAAATTTGAAAGTATTTTGAATTGAATGAAAATGAAAACATATATACAAATTTATAGGATGCAGCTAAAGCAGTAATTAGAGGGAAATGTATAGCATTAAATACCTATTAGAAAAGAGGAAGGATCTCAAATCAATCATCCATCTAAGAAACTAGAGAAAGTGCAATGAAATCAAAGAAATATAAAAAAGAAAATAATACATAGTGTAAATAAAGAATAAAATGGAAAAACAATAGGGAAAATCAGTGAAGTCAAAATCTAGTTCTTTGAAAATACCTAAATTTGATAAATTTTTAGCCAAATTGGTGAAGAAAATAGTGAATACATAAATAAGCAATATCAGAAATGAAACAGGAGAATCACTAAAATGTTTCTACAGATATTAAAGTAATAATGAAAGATTAGAAAAAGCATATGTAAATAAGTTCAACAACTGAGATGAAATGAATGAAGTCTTTGAAATACAGTAGCTACCAAAGCTCTCTCAAGAAGAAATAGGTAAAATTATGAACTTTATACAATAAAAATTTTAGTTAAAAAATCTTACAAAGAAAATTATAGTCAACTGGTTTCTCTGGTAAATTCAACCAAACATTTAGGGGACAAATGAAACCAATTCTAAACAAACTTTTCTAAAAAATGGAAGAAGAAGGAGTGCTTCCCAATTCATTCTATGAGGCCAGCATTACCTTGATACCAAAACTAGACAAATATATCACTAGAAAACTACAGATCGATATTTTTCATGAATATAGATACAAACAATTCTGAACAAAACCTTAGTGAATTGTCTCCAACAATGTATAAAAATAATAATGTCTAATAACAAAACAAATGCAAGATTTGTTTAAAATTATGTCTATCAATGTAATTCACTATGTTAACATATGAAAAAAGAAAACATGATTATCATAATAGGCACAGATATAGCATCTGACAAAATTCAACATCCAACATTCATTCCTGATAGCAATTATCATCAAAGCAGAACATTTTCTTAACCTAATAAAGTGCATCAGCAAAAAACAAAAAGCAAAACAAGACACCCTCAAGTTAACGTTATATTTAAAGAAAGACTCTGTTTTTTCCTCGAGATCATGAACCATGCAAAAATATCATCTTTCTCCACTTATATTCAAAACAGTAGACCAGCAGTTCTATTCATAGCTATAAAGCAAGAAAGAGGCATTCAGATAGGACAGAAAAAAAGAAAACTAAAACTGTCTTTATTTTAAGACTGTATGATCTTCCATGTAAAAATTTGATGGAATATACAAAAATGCTACTAGAAGTAATAAGTGAATTTAGCAAGGATACAAGATAAAAGAGCAACATACACAATTGTTTGTATTTCTATATGGTGGCAACAACCAGAACTTAAAATAGAAAATAAAACAATGTCATTAACAGTAGCATCAAAAATGTTAAATTCTTAGGGAGCAATCTGACAATGGATGTACAAGACCCATTCAATGAAAACTAAAAGTCATCATTGAGAAGAATTAAATAAAAGAGAGATATATTGTTTTTATGAATCATAAGAAAGACTCAATATAATCAAGATGTGAATTATTTCCAAATTTATTCATAGCGTTAACATAATCCCAATCAAAATGATGAAATGTTTTTGAAGTCGACAAGTTGATTCTTGAATTTACATGGGAATATAAATGGCCTAGATTAGTCAAAACAACTTCAAAAAATAACAAAGTTGGAGGACTTGTACTAGCTGATTTTCAAGTCTTGTTATAATGCTATAGTAATCAAGACAGTGTGCTATTAGCATAAAAATAGACTACTAGATTGGTTTTTGTCAGCATCCATGCAGTTGTGGCAGGTCAACTTGACAGCTTGCAAGTAAGATAAAATCTTGGACCCTTTATGATTTCTGACACAGGACCTTCAAAGTTATTTGTAATGATATATTACTTAAATTAGGTTGTGAATACATGGGTGCTCATTTAATATTTTCATTTTATATCTTACACATCTATATTATCTGTATGTATGATATATTTAGTAATATAAATAAAAATACTAAGTAAAATGGTTTGGAAACACTTGATGAATTTATGTCACTAAAAATATTCCTGTGAAACTAAATGGCAGTATGACGACCATAAATTCAGAACAAGTTCATAAAATTGAGAAGTCTTCTTTACTCAATATGCTTTACAAATGTGTGTAGGTTTTTACTCCATGTTAAGGAAACAAACTAGAAATCATTAGTGACACTTAGGGGTAAGCTTTATACACAAAAATAATGGTATAGGCCTTGGCCCTACAACAAAGTATTGAGAAACGAATGTACATTTATATTTTAAATTAGAATAAAGCATCTGAGGTATATAAGTATTCTTATTTTACTGTTTTCTTCTTTGAAAGAGACTTTTGAGTTAGTCATCTATCTGTCTCAATTCAATTGGTAAGAGGATTTATACTGTATTTTAATTAACATAACAAACAAATCCCCAAATAAATATTGCTTAGATGATTGACTTTTCATTTAAATAAAAGTTCAAAAGCTCAAGAAGAACTTCAGATCTTCATGTCACTCAGGGATGTTGATCATCCACCCTCACTTTCTTCATCTGTAAAACGGTAGCAATGTCCTAAGCTGTAGCTAAGGATTATATAAAACAAGGCACAGACAACACAGTGTAGTGCATGACACAAAGTACTAAAAAAAGTCTTTAATAACAAAAACTGTAAGTATAATAATAAAATTGTTTTACATTGATTTAGGCTGAGATTGAGCCATGCAAGGGGACAGGGTAAGTTTAGAGGTAATTGAACATTTGTATATGAGAGTTCAGGTGAAATATAGAACTTTAATTATGAGCCCTGCGTTTCCTTGCAATATGATTTAACAAATGTCTTTTCCCTTGTCTATTCTTGTTTTAGAATCTTTCAAGTTGCTTCATGTTTCCCACTTTCCTAACAGGTGGAGACAGGGAGAGAGAGATAATGTGAGGAAAATACAGAGATTAAAGGGAGAATGGTAGAGAAAAATTGAAAAAGAGAGAGGGGCAAGTAAAAAAGAGAGATGGAAGGGGCCAAACAGAAAAATAAATAGATAGTAGAACAGAGAGAAATAAGTAGAGGGAATAAAAAACAGTAATAGGAAGACTGTGTGTATGGTGATAATAGTGAATTCTAATACCACTACCATTTATTATGTTCCTCCTATTTACCAAGGACTTTGCTTTATATATCACTTAATCTGTACAACATTATGAAGTAGTGCCTATTATTCCCATTTTATGAAGAGGAAAGAGGCTCAAATAAATTAAATAACTTGCCCCAGGGTGACAGAATCTGGATTTGAGTACTGGTGTGCTTGCCTGTAGAGCCCAGTTTTTTTTTTTCCCCCACTGAATCAGGCAACCTTTATATAATACTGAAACAACAGGTAAAAAGACAAATACGTAAGCTAAACAGGTTATTTGGAATCATATAAGCATAATATGCAACACAAAATAACCTATCATTATCCCTGGCTTTTGTTTTCTTTTGTTATCTCTCTCAGTGCTCCCCACCACTTACAAAAATTCAATTCCACTAAAGTACTTTGGGAGGGAGATAAGCAGGCAGGCAGAAAAATAAAGCCTTACTCTCAGTTTTCACTTTTCCTGGAGTTTTCAGGTCAAGCAGGCAGGCAGCTTACCTCCCTCTGATCTCACAAAGGGCTTAATGCCCAGTTCATAGAAACTATGTCCAGACTAGCCTTTCCTAATTTTCTGGGGATTATGGACCCCATTTGAGAGTCTAATGAAAGTTAAAGACTCTTTCTCTAGAAATGGAAATATACATGCAAATTTTGCATAACAATTCTGGAGTTTCATTGGCCCCCTTAAAGTCCTGAGATTTTCATCTGAAATGAAAGTCTCAGAGACTCTGGAACTGCAGAGAGTAAAAGTGAAATCTGAGATAGGATGAGGGCCAACCCTAGCACCTGGCTATCTGCCAGGACTTTCTTGAGTCCTTTTCAAATACAAAGTTGAATATAGTTGTCTTCTCTCCCATTTTAAGGCATATCCCTATGAAAATTTATGCAAGAAGGTTAAGCTTAAATTCCTACCTAGATTCAAATTTAGTGATTGATTTCCACTAAAAAAGATGATAAATTCCAAGGTTCCATCATAGCAGCAAATTCTTTATACACTCCAGAGTCCACTGGTGGTCAAGTAAAAATCTTTTGCCTTGAGTATTTGGATGTTAGAGATGGCTATTATGTTGTGGAGGAGGTTGGGTTACTCCAAATTTCAAAATAGATTCTTCTTTCTAGACATTGCTTACATTAAACTCGAATTTTTAAACAACTCATGTATTCTACTAAAATTTTGGTGAAGTTGGAGTTAATGGTAAAGTGGTGACATATAGGAAAGAATGTTGGAAAAGAGTCAAAACTGTCACTAACTTGTTGTGTTATTGTTACTTAAGGTAAAACACATTGCCTTTATGCCCTAGTGTTTTCATCTGTAACATGAGGTGATTGTAGTACTATCAGTTCTTTCTAAGTCTCTTTAAATTAGTTTGGAAGTGAAAACTTTTGTTTTGATGGAAATCTTGTGCAGAATGCCAAGGTATAAAAAAGTAAAAATAGAGCTGCTGTGATTAAAAGGTGATAAAGAGATGGCAAGGGGTCAGACGCTCCCACCTGCTCACCCTCTCCCCAAACCACCAACATACCCATGAAGCACATCCATAGAATATAGTTTGTAAACAATTGATCTAGAGAGCAATACCATATAATGGTCAAAACATAAACTTTGGAGTCAAGCATATATAAGTTACAGTCCTGGCTTCACTACCTAATAGCTCTGTGTATTTGGCAAACTACTTAATCCTTCTATGCCTCAATTTCTATGTCTGACAAGTAGGGATTATAAATAGCTCTTATCACATAAAGCGATTGTGAAGATTTAATGAATTAATAATACATGGAAAGTGTCTAGCTTAGTGCCTGGCACATGATAATTGTTCTATAAATGTTTGCTTTACTGTCATTATTTATCTATATCAGTGGTCCCTAACCTTTTGGGCATCAGGGACCAATTTTGTGGAAGACTATTTCTCCACGGACTGGGTAGAGGGGGGTGGTTTAAGGATTATTCAAGTGTTTATTGGGCACTTTACTTCTATTATTATTACATTGTAATATATAATAAAATAATTATAAAGTCACCATAATGCAGAATCAGTGGGAGCCCTGAGCTCACTTTACTGCAACTAGACGGTCCCATCAGGGGGTGACAGGAGACAGTGCTAGCTAGTATCACCGCCTCAGCTTCTCAGATCATCAGGCATTAGATTATCATAAGGAGCATGCAACCTAGACCCCTTTCATGTACAGTTCACAATAGAGTTTGTGCTCCTATGAGAATCTAATACTGCTGCTGAACTGACAGGAGGCGGAGCTCAGGTGGTAATGTGAGCGATGGGGAGCAGCTGTAAACACAGATGAAGCTTTCTTCACTTACCTACCACTTGCCCCTGCTGTGCTACCTGCTTCCTAACAGAGCATGGACCACGGTCTGGGGGTTGGGGGCCCCCGATCTATACAGATTTAAACAAAGGCTTGGCTAACAAAAAAATTAGGTCATTCAGCTTTCCCATTCGGCTCTCTTGCGTAGTAACTTCTTCCTATTCTGTACTAGAGCTAATATAACTAGATTATTAAGCAGAACCTCTCAATCTGCCTAATATTTTAGCTATACTATAATAAACAAATTCAGTGAAAAACTAATCACAGAGCCGGGCTCGGTGGCTCAGCCTGTAATCCCGCGCCTTTGGGAGGCTGAGGTGAGTGGATTGCCTGAGCCCATGGGTTCGAGACCCGCCTGGGCAGCGAGACCTCATCTCTACAATAAATCAAAAAATCAGCCGGGCGTGGTAGCGCATGCCTGTAATTCCAGCTACTTGGAAGGCTGAGGCGGAAGGATCGCCGGAGCCCAGCAGGTCAAGGCTGCGGTGGCCGGGAGCGGCCACTGCACTCCAGTCTGGGCGACAGAGTGAGACTCCAACTCAAAAAAAAAAACAAAAAAAAACCAAAAACTAATCACATAGCAGCCCGGTTGAGCTATCCTTGTGATTTTACATTGTTTTGTTTTGTTTTTTTTTAGTTGTAAAGTGCTTTTCATTTTCAAGTAAACTATTACTCTGAAATTCAATATGTAAAGCAGAGAACAGTGGATCTGCTCTAGTTGAGGTAGGATGACCTTTATGTCTCCTCAACACCCCACATATATACTCTGGAGAAATTAGAGGAACTCCAGTGCTCTGTGGAGTAATGTTTGAAAACAACAGAACCACTAACACCTTACCAAATATTAAGTTTTGTAGAACTAATTGATTTCAGGTTTGACATACAGTCTGAGATTTTCTTTACTCCCATCATTTAAAAAATGCAGATTGTAGAAAATGATATCTCACTTTTATAGGTCATTCTTAAGCCAACTAAAAGGAAAAGGTATGCCTCCATGTTTTACTAATGTGGTCCATCTTGAATTTATTTCCACTGAACTCTCATAGTACTTTTTCAAAAAACAGCTTTATGGAGGTATAATTGACATATAATAAACTGTTCATATCTAAAGTGTACAATTTAACACATTTTTACATATATATCTACCCTTTGAAACTTTTATTATCATAAAGATAATGAACATATCCATTATCTCCCAAAGTTTCAACAGGCTCCTTTGGGATTTCCTCCAGGCCCCAGGAAACTACCGAACTGCTTTTAGTCATTATAAACTAGTTTACATTTCCTAGATGTTTATATAAGTGGAATTATACAATATTTTCTCTTTTTTGATCTGACTTCTTTAACTCAACATAGTTATTTTGAAGTACATCCATGTTGTAATATGTATCAACCGTTCATTCCTTTTCGTTGACAAGCAGTATTCCATTGTATGGGTATACCACAGTATAGATGGACAGTTGTTTCCAATGTTGAACTATAATGTTGTTATGAACATTAATATGTAAATGTTTGCAAGGACACATACTCTCCTTTATCTTTGATAAAGAAGTAGAATGATTGAATCATATCATATTTGTATGTTTCATTTTTTGACACTTAAAAAAATTGCCAAGTTATTTTCCAAAGTTATTGTGCCACTTTACATTTCCAAAAACCTTGCATGAAGGTTCCAATTGTTTTTCATCCTTACTAACGCTTAGTAAGGCCGAGCTTTTTCTTTTTTTTTTCTTTCTCTTTTTTTTAAATTATAAAGAGGTGGGGTACAATTCAGAGTTAGGTATAAAAACATTGATTATGCAGGTACGCTTGTTGATGAGGTATACCCCTCCCTCCCCTAGCAGTTTTCCTCAACTGCCAATCCCATCCCCCTCCCCTGACAGTTTCCCAGTACTGCCAAATGCTTTCTTTTTTTTTTTTTTTGAG